>NW_026592510.1:10037751-10051330 GCF_907164565.1 Psammomys obesus | reverse complement strand
AAAAAAAAAAAAAAAAACAGCTCAAAAGGTTGCCATCTTGGGCTGCTGGAACTCTGTCTTCTCTCTTGCACACGTAAAGTGTGAGAGTCTGACATCACTGGGTTTTGTCCCTGGCTGGAATTCTTAGTACTGTTTTTGGTGAGATGCCGGAATGGAAACTAAAGAGTGGAGGCTGATGCTAGGGGTGTTAAATAGAGACAAATTGGGATAGCTTTCAGTTCTAGTGTCTAGCCCTGTGAGTTGGGGGTGGGACTACGAGCTAGCACCACCCAAGTTAGGCTGTATGTCCATGCACTTTGCCGGATACTCACCTGCCAGTGTATATTTTCTGTTTGGGCAAAGAAACTGGTCGTCTCTTTTAAGAAAGAGGCCTCGTAGGTTTGTAGGCTCACACTGTTCTATACTGTTTATCATGCTTCAGCTAAGAAACAGCAATTAAGGATCATTAGATTTTCAAAGAAGAAAGTCACATGAGTATCTCTGACTCAACCAAACAAATACCATAATTTTCTGTTACTTGAATTAGATGTTTTTTAATTTCTTTCCATATGATACTCCATACAATGAAATTGAATGAATCATGGTTTACCTTGGTAATGTAAAAATTAAAAAAAAAAAAATCACACCAAAGAGAAAGTTAAAAAAAAATAAACAGAACAAATGACTCCAAGGGAAACAAGATAGCTCTAAAAAAATAAGTAACAGAATAATAAAGATTTTGTAGTCATATAATGAAACATATTGGTATAAAATTAAGAATACCTCTCCTGTAGGGACTGATGGATAGTTCAGTGGCAATGTACTTGGATAGCATGACTGAGGCGTTCAGTCTTATCCCCAGGGCCACAAAAATAAAATACTTCTTTTTATATTTTCTATATTCCTTCTGGAATAGATTTTTTTAATTTTTAATTTTTTTAATATTAGTTACAGCTTGTTAATTTTTTATCCCTGCTGTAAAAATACTTCTTAAAAGAAAAATAGCGTGATTGCTAAAAAAATAATTAACTCTGTGAGCCATTCAAGATGAAGGCCAGGATAGTGAGTGGTCAAGTACTTTTGAAACCAGGAGTTAGGTTGATCTGGACCTAGACATAATAGTTAAATAAATAACTGAAAAAAAATCATTCCCAGAATTCAACAAAGAAATTAGCCTTCAGTCCAAAAGACACACTGACTATAGGAAAGAAAAGGTTAATGGGTACTTGGTCTACTTCAGAGACATCAAAACAAAACTGAACAACTTTAGGAATAGAGAGAAAAATACCAGTCTTTCAAAGTTAGAAAAAAAAATCACAGTAGTCTCAAATGAGCTAGAATTATACCAATACTACATCTCATGAGAAACACAGATGTGAGCAGAAAATGAGGCAAATTCTAAGGGGAAATTATTTCTAGGCTTCAATTCTATAGCCAGACAAAAGTCCACAAACCATGAAGTGATACAAACATTTTCAGGCAAGAAGAGCCTTGAGGTGATTTAATAATCTGTGACAAAGAGCAAAATTTGAGGAAAGGTGCTAGCGAAGCATCTTTGTGGGACTTGCCAAATACCTGCATATGGAATCCTGGTCTCCATCCCCAGCACCACCAACAAAACTAAGAAAAATGTACGTGAAAAAGGAAAAAGTAAGAGAAACAGTGGTAACCCAAACATAATGGAAACGTGGAAACATTTCTATGGAAACGTGGAAACATTTCTATGGAAACATCCATAGTTAAGGTTGGGAAAATGGCTCAGCAGGCAAACCTACCTGCTGATGTGATGATCTGAGTTTCATCTCCAGGTCCCACCTGGTAGGAAAGAATCAGTTCTACCAAATTGTTCTCTGACTTCCATATGTGAAAACACACACACATACACATACACACACACACACACTCATAAATAATTTTTAAATGTATTTATTTATTTAATGTATTAGAGTGCTCTGTTTTCATGCACAACAGAAGAGGGAATAAGACTCTATTACAGATGGTTGTGAGCCACTGTGTGGTTTCTGGGACTTGAACTCAAGACCTCTGGAAGAACAGCCAGTGCTCTTAATCACTGAGCCATGTCTCCAGCCCTCATAAATAAATTTTAAAATGTTATAAAGAAACAAATGTAAACCTATATATGTCTATCTCCTGATCTATTACTTACCATCTATATCATTCTTCTTTTGTTGTTATGAGCTTGATTTTTTAAAATTTGTTTGTTTGGGATAGCATCTCACTATGTAGCCCAGGCTGGCCTTGAGCTCACAGAGATCCACTTGCCTCTGTCTCCAAGTGCTGGGATTAAAAGTGTGTGCCAACACACCTCTCTATATTCTTCCTGGAATGCCAAAGAGCTCGGCGACATAGGATTGGATTTCTTTTCCTATGGGTCCAGTAAAGCTGACTGCTTCCATACTTTCAGGTTATTCTATTTAGTATGTTTTATGGGGCAGACATTTTAGAAGCAGCCTATTGTCGAAGCCTCGAGGACTTGGCCAATTCTCCTACATTTCGACAATCTAGAAATGGTATACCCAAGCAACACCGGAACTCACCAGAAGAGGAAAGTAACCCTTCTGCATGGGGGCAAACAGCACGTGCAATGGTGCTCCTCTCGGGAATACAGGCCACGTGACATACACTGATGGTGACCCGACGAAGGACGATGAGGCCATAAGCTTAGAGGGCTAACATTGGCGGACAAGCGCAGTAGCTTCTTTTCGCACTCTTGTGACAGAACACCAGACAGAAGCACTTAGGGAAAGGGGGTTGAGCTTGACTCACAGTTTAGGGGGTGGAGCTCATCAGGACAGGGCAACATGGTGGCAGGGGTAGCTCAGCCCTTGGAGGTAGGAGCCTACAGCATGGTTTGTTCACATCTTAGTAGAACAGGAAGGAGATGGAATGGGACCGGAAGCAAGGCTATGACCTACCAACATCCCCACTCAGTGGCCTATATTGACTAGGTAGGTCCTTGTGCTGAAGTTTCCACAGCTTCTCAGAACAGAATATTGCCACTAGCTGGAACCATGTAGCCAAACGTGATCCTGAGGCTAAGAGAACATTTCAGATTCAAATCTGAACATAGGCAGGCATAAAGAGGGTGAGTAAGGATGATAACTTTTTAATTTGTGACTTTTTTTCTTTCTCTTTCCATATGTATAGGTATTTAAATAAAAGGAGAAATGGAAAAATTCGAATCCTAATTAATCGTTTTCTTCCATCCTTTGAGATCCTATTCCTTAATGGAGGATTTTGAAGATTTATGCAAATATTTATAAAAAGTAGCCTTCACTTTACTGTTAGAAATATCAAGTACCTTTAGAATAAGCTAAATATCTTTGCTAAGGATCTTCACTTCATAAACCAGGAGACCAAGCTCTAGAGGCAATGCCACAGGTTGAGTTAGACTTAGAAGAAAGTGGTCATTTCAAGGTGTTTCAACAAGTTCAATTCATACCTCTTACGGAAACCAGTATATTATAGGTTTGAACCTCTCAAAGTTAGAGCTGAGGAGAGAGTTCTGGAGACCTGAGCCAACACATTATGATAAAAATTTCTCTTACATTCTAAGAGACTGGAACTTTGTTTGGGTCTCACAGCCATAGTTAGTAATACAGCTTGGGAACACTTAGGACTGAAGACTGCTGTCCTGTGTACTCGACCTGTTCATTTAACGTGCCTTTGAGAGAATAATGCAACAACCAGTCTCACTTGCTTTGGATTTCTCATATGGTCAATTATTGTAACCTAAGCTAATACGTAGCTTTAATCTAAAATCTTTAATCTTTAATCTTTAATCTTCCATGCCCTAGGCCCAAGAACAATGCATGTGTGTTATGAAAATCATTTGTTGAAAACAGGACTGAGGATGAAGGAGGCCCTCTAAAGTGAAGAGGCACCTTAAATCTTGGATGCAACATTCAGATATTGCTTGATAAGCAATGATGTTTGTAATACTGCTTACTATCTGGGTCAGTTGGGGTCAGTTGGAGGCAGTGACTCCATTCCTTGGGAAACCCTGTAAAATATTCTGTTATGTGTCTCTCATTCCTTCTCTGATTAATGCTTTCTGCACTATTCATAAAAGAGGAACTAAAGACTTGTTACACATACACACACACACACACACACTCACACACACAGATACACAGAGAGGCAACAACACGGGGTCAGATTCACAGGATGGCATTCAGGTAGGCACAGATTCAGACTCATGCAACTGCACAGGCAGGCTGGTGAGGGACACAGGGAGAGAGGAAAATTCAAATCTGAGCTCACTCTTTGTCAAATGATACCGAAGGGAAGTTCTTAATTATTTTCCTTACTGTGACACGGATGCATGGTTGGTGACCGAGTTTATCTTAACGCATTCAAACCAACACAGGGGGAGTGTTGTTTCTCTTTCTTGTCCCTCCCCAAAGACAAATCTGTCCTGTTTGTCACCAAACTGACTTCTCAGCATTGCACAGTATCCCCTCTCTCCCCTCTTAACCTCTCGATGCTTGGTAGGTTTAGAGAAAAGGTTTAGAGAAATCTGTTGCCCAGAAAGAGAAAATGGACCCTGCAGCCAGCCAGAGATGTGCCTGCAAAAACAAAACAACAAAACAAACAAACAACGACAGAAACTTTGCAAACACAGCTATGCAGCAGAGATTCGAGGACCACAGATAGGAAGAAGGAAAAATGGAAGCACAGGGGTGGGAGTAGACGCAGGAAGGAGAGACCAAGACAGCTATGCTTTCTTCCTACTTATCTTTGTCCTGGTTTAAGGACAGAATCTGAGACATTTAGAAAGCGTCTCTGTATTGAGCAAGCAGGGACCCTGTGATCACCACAGGCACTCCCAGGTGGCAGGAGGAAGTCACATGAAGCTTTTATGAAGGAAAAGCTGCCAAGACCACAGTTGGGCTACTAGCGAATAACAAATAATGCCAGTGTGAATACACATAATGCTTTTCCTATGATGCTGTTCCAAACCACTCCGCAACTGGAGGGGGACAACATCAAAGAGGCAGGCAAGCTTTGTAGGCTTGGAGAGGGTATTTGACCACCTGATAAAGCAGCCCTAATAATGTGTGTGTTGCATGTATATGCATACATTTTCTTCCTTCCTTCCTTCTTTCCTTCCTTCCTTCCTTCCTTCCTTCCTTTCTCTTTCTTTCTTTCTTTCTTCCTTCCTTTCTTTCTTTCTTTCTTTCTTCCTTTCTTCCTTTCTTTCTTCAATATTGGCCAGTTTATTTGCCCTTTATTGGGAAGCAGTATTTGCCTTTTCCTGTTGCAGTATCTGGCAGTAGATGCTCTGTCTATTTTGTCCATCTAGCAGTGCGTCTGGCGTCTTGAAGGCATCTAATACATGTCTGCTAGTTCTCTCCCTAGAGGAGTCACGGCAGCTGTTAGAATTCAGTTTTCTAGGAGATGAGGAGATGGCTCAGCAGTTAAAGCACTTGTTCTAACCTGCTTTGGGAACTGGAGTTTGGATTCCCAGAGAACCACTGAATGTGGTAGCCTACCTATAATCCTAGCCTCAGATGGCAGAAACAGGGGGTCCACAAAGCAGGCTGGCTAGCAAGACTAGCTATATTGGTGATCCCTGGGCCTTACTGAGATATCCTGTCTCAGTAAATAAGGTAGAAGAGTCATCGAGGATGATTCCCAACATCAACCTCAGGCCTCTGGACCACTCTCAAACACATGTATGCATACCTCCACATAGGTACATCAACACACACTAAGATGTTTGTGCACACACATATGGAACACACACACAATGGAATATAGATGCAGAAAAAATTTCAGTTTCCCTTCTCAGTTTGCAAAGTTACTTTCAACGCATTCAAAGTAAAAAAAGCCGTTCTTTGCCCTTCGCTCTCTGTCCACCTCTTGTAGTGGGCAAGCGGCATGCAAGTGTACAAAAGGAATTTCTGAGTTGTGCCATATGCCTTCCTGAATGCTGCTAGGTCTGGAGACAGGAAGAAAGTGACTTAAGTACAACAGGAAACTGTTTTTTAATTATGAAGGACTTTTTGGACTTTCCAGTGTGCACTAAGGTTACTGAGGGTCTCACCTAGCACGTTCTCAGTAACGCCCTATGTAGTCTCTATAAAGGCGAGATGGCCGTGATACAGGAATCTTGCTAGAAATGAAGGCTGTTCAGGTGGGATGCCGCTGTCTGCAACTCCTTGGCTGCACCGCTCTCCCGTCAGCTTGGGATTTCCTTCCGGCCCTCCTCTTTGCCTACAAATGCACAGTTTTTAAAGTTTCCCTTTGAACGGCTTACCTTACTGGTTCATTTACTAATGAGTTGAGTAAACTGTCTGGTACATATCTATTTCATACTTGAAGGGCGTGTCATGATTTTTACAACCTAAAAAAATTGGGGTTTACATTTAAAAATTTTTATTTTTATGGCCTTTCAAATTTATTAGTATTAGCTTGTTAATATTACATTTATTTGTGTTTGTATGCACGTGTGGTTTGTGATGTGTGCATGGGTGCACAAGGCCATAACATGTGTGTGGATGTCAGAGAAAAACTTGGAGGAGTTGGTTCGTCATTTCCACCATGAGAGTCCTAAGCGTTGTACTCAGGTTTTCAGGCTTGGTGGCAAGCGCCCTAACCTAGAGTTCCATCCTGCCATATTTTTTTCTTTTTTAGATCTTAATATCTAATTTTGAAACTTTGTTTCAGAGATTCACTTTGTTCTCACCCCTTTTCATGACTTTGTCCTTTTCCCTTCTGGGTTCATGTCTGCCTGTGTGTATGTGTCTTTAAAATAGAAGGCAGTGTTGCAGTGAAGAGTAGCTGCTTCTGAGACTGAAGACCTGAGGTCAGGGTTTTGCCCCTTTTTCTCCTAGAAATGTTGGTTAAACATCCTCACAGCTTCAAGCCCTTTGCATGTAAAATAGGAACAACATTAGCTTTGACTTCATGGGTTGCTCTGGGACTTGAGAGCATAATTCATGTAAAGTGATTGTCTGTTGCTTAGGAAACAGCAAGCATGCAGTAGCTGCCATCACCCCCATTTTCCTGCAGTGGTGGTTGAGGGACCAATAGGACGGAGGTAGAGTGGGCCAGGCCACCAGGTAGGAATTCTCCCTGACCACACATTCTGCTTTCTACTCTTTTCTCAAAATGCCCCAAACAAATATCTTATGTGGTACCTGCTACTTGCCAATCCAACATCCATCTTTACCTTTTATCTTACAAATAAAATGCTGTTATTATTAGAGGCAAAAGTATGCCAGCTAAAGTGCTACCTTCCCTAGCATCACTTGCTGCAAAGTGTGGCTAAATTCTTGCCTCTGGGATAGATATAAGCACAGATTGCTTGGAAACTTTCCCAAAAGGTTTCCTTAAAGGGGGGAAACAGCTCTGGAGAATAACTGCTGTGTTTCTCTTTCTCAATCCTGTTGCTTAAAATGAAGATGGGTTGATTGACGGCTAGCACCAGTAGAGCCTGAGGTAACCTTCTCTTGTTAGCCTTGGACCAAGTTAGCATAGCAGGAAGATGCAAGGAGCTTAGGGCTGGCTCTATGAACATTGTTGTTGAGCTTCACTGTCCCCAGCTCATTCCTTTCAACTTCGTTTTACAAGAGATAAAACAACCTTGTGTGACACTGATTTAAATTTTTCGTTACATTGAACTAAACTAACAGACAAATCTTGAAGTCTTTTCAGCCCTAGGGGATCTGGCAGTCATGATAGTCTTAACAGAACCTCATAGTCTGAAGACCCATTGCTATTCTTTTGCTTTGCATAGTTGGTTACTTACGGTTTCTTGGGAGCATGTTCCCTTTCATACCAACAGGCCAATTTCATTACTAGGAATTGTTTTTCATCCTAGAGTCACCTTCAGGGTGTTCAAAGGTGTTAGTCCCCAGCACAACTATAGGTTTTAAAGAAAGGCAATGCATATATATATATATATATATATATATATATATATATATATATATATGTAATTTATTTTTTTTCTCTTCTGGGAAGATACATCAATAACATATAATTGTGTAAGAAAAGAAGTATAAATGGGCTTCATGATTATATTTTGGGAGCTTTGGATTTTAATAAAGTCGGTGATAACTTTAGACTTCTACTTTCTGCAAAATGTCTTTGTTACCTCTAGTCTACCCCATAACACCAAGAAAAGTATTGCAATTATCTGTAGAGGAGTTTTAATCTAGCAACATATGATCACATCCAAAGACCTTCTAAGTCTGTGTGATCTGGCTGGAATGCAGACATGCGTTTAGTTCACACCTTTAATCCCAGACAATGAAGGTAGAGTTAGTTTGTAGAAGGAAGCATCCATGTTTGAAAGTGATATGTATTTGAGGGGCAGGAAAAGTGACAAATCGGAGAAATGTTTGACAAAATGAGCCAGAGATAGGAGATGCCCAACTCTCACCATAACAGAGGAGAAAGAAGACTAAAGAGAGCACTACAGATAGAGAAAGCAATTTTAGCAAGACAGTTGTACAGAAAGTGGTTGCAGAGAGAGAACAAACTAGACACAGATGAAGACAGAATGAGTCAGAGAATGAAAAGGAGCTAAAAGATTAGAACATATTACCAAAGTTAGCATGAGGCCAGGCAGAGCAATGCAGTCAAGAAGCCAGATGGAATCAGTCAGCTTGGGATGAGCCAGAACAGCTGAGTTGAACCAGCCAGCCAGAATTCAGAAACAGCTAGAAAGAGTGAGCTTATTCAGCAGTATGTCTCAGAGGCTGAAAGCATTCTAGGCCTAGATTAGATTGTATGGAGGTTAAAATCTTCCAGGACTATATCTAGGTTAGCAGATGGAGTCAGTACACCTCCCAGATGACAATTAAATCAGGAGAATAAAAGTTACTTTTACCATTATCTCTACTACATAGACAGAAAAACTGAACTTCACATTATTGAATTCCATCAGGGTTTTTTATTTCTTTACAGTAGTGAACCAATAAAGAAAAAAAAAAAAACCTCAATTGAGATTTTTCAGTAGTAAAAGTAATTTTTTAAACTCTATCAAAGATTTAGTTGGAATTGGAGCTTTTAGGTGATTATCACATTATATATTGATGTTCCATATTTAAAAGTTATAAAGGAAATATAATAAAATTGGTTATTGAATGGGTTGAAGTGAGGAATTATTTTTAAAGGAATTAAAGAGTCTATGAATTCTGTCAAAGTAAGAGTGTGACCATTTAAGAAGAAATTGATTTGACTTGGTTTTATTTCCCCCGAATGTTGTATCAAAATAAAATCCCTCCCAGGTTTTACTAGTCTCAGATGTTTACCTTTTCAAAGAGTTTATCTTCCAACATGAAGCTCAGTTTATGACCCCATCCCTGGCTTTGTGTCTAATATGTAATCTGAAAATATCTGAAACCCCAATCTGTAACCAGCTCCACAAAGACATAGGACCAATAAATGGAATGCCACAGAAGTGCAGCCATGGCAGTCTGACACCAAGAACTGACACATTCAACAGGGAAATACAAACATGGCATTCTGAGGTTTCTTTCCTCTTTTTAGGTTCTTATTGTTCTTGTTAAGGTTCTTGTTAAGAATACTTCATATGCCAAAGATGTTCAGTTAAATGTACCCCCCCACACCATATTATAGAGAGAATATTCTGTGTATTGTATAGATGTATTGCCTGTCAATTAAAAAAAACTACAGGAAAGTGTAGGAAGAAAAGGATAGGAAAGGCCTATAGGAAAGGGTAGAATAGAAGGTGGGACACCGGCAGGCAGAGGGGATTCTGGTATAGAGCCAGGAGTGAGGGAAGATTCGTCTGGGAGGTTATGAGGAGTAGAGATGCATGGTACCTGAGCAGAGGTAACCAGCCATGTTGCAGAATGTACATTAGTATAAAAGTTATGGGTTAGTCAGAGAAGACCCTAGCTATTTGGCTTAGGTATTTGTAAATATATTTTGAGTCTCATGAGTCATTATTCTGGGAGCTTGGGGCCGGGAGGAAGAACATGCACACTACTACACCACACATACCACATCGCACACTGTACACACACACACACACACACACACACACACACAGTTGCACACAACACACATATATACATACCACACACTCATATCTACACATATATCACACACACTGCACACATACACACAGAGACATACACGCACCACACACAGAGACATATACCACACATGCACACACACCACACCACACAATATACACCACACACACACATATACACACACCATCTCTCTCTCTCACACACACACACACAGTATACACAAACATACACACACCACAGATACTAACACACCACACACACATACACACACACTTTGAATTTGTTCAACACCTTCCACTTTTCAAAACACTGAGAATTTTGTTTTCTAGTTAGTTAAGCAAACACAGACTGGTGGTTTCAGAACTTCTTCCTTACCTACTTTCTCTCCTGCCTTGGAGAATATTTAAACATGTGATGGGCTGAGCAACCCAGACCCCTCCATCCTTACAGAGCTTTCTCCTAAAATGAACCCATACTACACACTAACTCGCATGCTTGTATCACCAGCCGCTTAGCTGGGTGCCACTTCAGAGCACCTACACAGGACTGAGAGGCTGGCTGACATATTTCAGGCCACACACGTGTTTCTGTCTCCTACCAAGGACCCTTGTCCCTGGTCATACGTCTCTTGATATTTTATTCCTAACTTAAACAAAGGCCCACAGGCACAATGGAGGGAAACAGCATTTGAGCTTACGTGTGCAAAGACTTCTTTCCTGAGTGACTAAGATGTCTCTTGGAACTCAGAAATGAGTCAGCACCACCCACTCTGTGTTTCAAAAGGCTCTCCTATGGTAGGATCAGGGTCTCTTAAGTTTCTAATGCCATTTGAGACAGTTCTATAAAGAGCACAGCGAACCTGACACTGAGTTTCAAGCAAGTTGTTAACAGGTGGTTGTCAGAAACTTTGAGTGAGAGAAGCTAGTCTAGAGAGAGAAGACTCAGGGTCAAGAAATGTAGAAACTGTTCTTGTTAGAGAAGAGAATGGACTTCAGTGATCACAATCACACATCAACAATTTTGTTGAACAAAAGAGGAAGGGGAGATGTTGGCAAATGATGAGACCTGTTGAGCTCAACAAAGCAGAGAGTAACTCTACCAAAGCTAGATGCTTAATCCACTGTCCTCTGTACTAGGATTTTCTCATCTGGCCACTTGGACTCCTCTCAGAAAAGACCTCAGTTATGGCTGGAACAAGAGGTAGATCCAAGCTGCACCAAGAACCAGCCTGTGCCTCATGCACATTGAATGAGCAATTGCACATGGCTCCCTAGTCCATTCCTTCTGCAAAATAACTAAGCCTCCTCTTCAATCATTAGCTGCTTTTTGGACCATCTGAAGAACTCTCATGCTGTTGTATTAGTCTCTACTGGGCTGCGTTCCACGAAATTTTCAAGCAAAGAAGAGAAAAACTTTCTATTAACTCGGGAGTCATGTAAAGTTGCAGAGGTTAAAACAGAATCTCTCTTGAATAAAATATATTTGAAATTACCCAAAGCATGTTATTTAATCGGGCACCCAGATTTAAAGATTGCTATTGGCCCACTCAGGCCTCTGAGGGGCAACAGCCCAGCGTGCTTCTGTCTGTTTTCCTGCCTTGCACAGATCGTATCACAGTTGAGTTGAGAACTGCAGGACCATGGCATTCAGTGAAGCCAGAAACTCAAGGTAAACTGTTCAGGCTGGAAGCTCCCGCATATCTCAAGACAAAGGCATTTGTATGCAGAAAACAAAATCCCCAGGCTTTCTCATAAAGCAGGAAACCTTGGGGAGAGACAAGAAAAAGGAGAGGTTTCAAATTCCTTTCAGGGAGAGCCTCTGGGATCTAACTTCATGAATGGGATAAGAAAGCATAATCTACCCAAACACACTATCTCACAAATGCAGGCAGACTTTCAATCCCAGTCCCAGTATCACTATGCTTTAGAGTTAGTTTAATCAATCAGTTCAAGGATTATAGCTCAGAAAGAGCATTGTTATATTTTGTATCATATGTCATAAAATGCCATTGTGTATTTGACCATGCACAATCTCCACCCACCACAGGTTAATGAAGGAGAGAGACACAGGCACAACCAAAAGCACCAGATACTGGAAGTTCAGACTGACCTGGGCTGGGTCCTGACTCTGCGCCTAGGCTAAATTAACTCATTTCGGTGTACAACAGCCTCATACAGTGGGCTGTGGGCTGTTATTCTATTTTATTAATGTGGAAATTGGAAATAGGTAATTTGCCACTGTCAGAAGTTGGCTCGTGGCCTCTCAAAATGAGCATGTTGATAAAATACCTCGAGGGCCTATAAATGTCACCTTATTTGGAAGTAGAGTGACTGCAGATGCTATCATGAGGTTCTACTGAGTAAGCAGACCTCTAGTCTAATATGACTGAAGTCCTTATCAAAAGGACATGTTGAGAGGCAGGTGTGTACACAAGGAGCGATTCAGGTAAAGATGAAGGCAGCAATGTGGGTAATGCAGCATAAGCCAAGGACACCTAGGACTCCAGCAAAGCACCCGGAGTGGACGGGGGTGGGGAAAGTAATTCTCTTTTCCTGTCCTTAGAAGAAACTGTCCCTGCCAATTCCCAGATTGCACACTTGAACCATGACACTAAATTTCAAATGCAGCCACTCAGTTTATGGTACTCTCTTAAGTAACCCTTGGAAGCAGAGGCAGCCAGCAAGCCAATAAACAGTAAAGCTAGAATTCAAATCCAGTTTGTATTTCCTTGATCCCCTTTAGTTGTCTTATTGCTCTAGCTAGAACTTCAACTGCCATGTTGAATAGATTATGGACAGAGTAGACAGCCTTGTCTTGTTCTTGATTTTAGTAGAACTGCTTTGAGTTCCTCTGCATTTAATTTGATGTCAGATATAGGCCTGCTGTAAATTGCTTTTATTATGTTTAGGTATAACTCCTGTTCTTTTGTTTTTGGTTTTGGTTTTTTTTTGAAAAGGGTTTTTCTGTGTAGCCTTGGCTGGCCTGAACTCACAGAGATCTGCCTGCCTTTGCCTCCCAGAGTGCTGGGATTATAGGCATACACCACTAAGACCTTTATCATAAAGGAGTGTTGGATTTTGTCAAAGGTACTGAGCCACACAGCATTTTCCTGCACACATGCAGGAGAGGCCCAACATGGAAAGGGATACTATAATGAAGGAGTTCAAAAATCAACTCTTGTCTAACTAATTCAGATCCATCACTAAGGGCAAGCAGGATGAGTCAGCCAATAAAAGGCACTTGCTGCCAACTTTGACAATCTGCACTCAGTGCCTTGGACCTACATGGCAGAAGGAGAGAACTAACTCTTGTAGATCGACCTCTGATTTTCTCATGCACTCACTGGTGTGCATGCATGCATCTCAGAGAATGGATCTCATGTTATTCTTATGCCACTTTTGCTAAACAGAATAATTAAGTTCCAGGCCTGTGGAATTTATAGGGTTAATTATGATTGCAGAAAAAACCCTTTCCTACCCCTACATCCATCATCCATACATTTTATATATATATATATATATGACAACTTCTTGGGGGGATATATATATATATATATATATATA
>NW_026592510.1:10034432-10037351 GCF_907164565.1 Psammomys obesus | reverse complement strand
ATATATATATATATATCCCCCCAAGAAGTTGTCAGTTGTGGCATGTTAGAGACTCAAGGCCTAAAACTGCAATGGTTGAGAAGTAAAATTCATTAACAGAAGAGTAAAAAGTCGATCAATAATAGATGAAGCACCATGACCCAAAAGCAAGTTTGGGAGGAAAGGATTTATTTGGCTTACACTTCCTCACTGTAGCCTATCCTTGAAGGAAGTCAGGACATAAACTCAAACAAGGCAGGAACCAGGAGGCAGGAGCTGATGCAGAGGCCAAGGAAGGGTGCTGTTTACTGGATTGTTCCCCATGGCATACTCAGCCTGCTTACTTATAGAATCCAGGGCTACCAGCCAATGGTGGCACTGCCAACAGTGGTCTGAGCCCTCCTCCATTGACCACTAATTGAGAAAATGCCCTACAGGCTTGCCTACAGCTCCATCTTTCGGAAGCATTTTTCTTAACTGAGACTGTGGCCTGTGTCAAGTTGACATAAAACGATCCAACATGGAGACTGACACTTATTTCTCCTTCCCTGTTTTTCTAGGAAAAAGAGGAGCTGGAAGCAGGAGCAGGACTCACAAGAGTGATCAACCAGGTGTGTGCACATGCATGCATGTGTGGACACAAAAACACAAGCTTTCACAGAGATGGTTGATTCTAAAGTCATCTATGAGTGACCAAAGTCCAGAAGCACAGACAAATGTTACCCTAGACTCCATATTCTAATTTGTGGAGGTAGTCTCATGAGGTTTTTGTAGTAACGAAACAAGAACAAAAGAACAAAGATGGCCAGAATTCAAGATGTTTCAAATCCATCTGTGGAAACACGGAAGAGATGGGTAAGGAAGCTCAGTTACAGACTGTGCTAGTTTTGTGTCAACTTGACACAATCTATAGTTATCTGAGAGGAGGAAATCTTGACTGGGAAAATCCTTCTATATCAGGCTGTAGGCAATCCTGTAGAGCATTTTCTTAATTAGTGATTGAGAGGAGCAAGCACAGCCCATTGTGGGTGGTGCCATCCCTGAGCGGGTGGTCCTGAGTTCTATAAGAAAGCAAGCTGAGCAAGCCATGGGGAGAAATCCAGTAAGCAGCACTCCTCCATGGCCTCTGCCTCAGCTCCTGCCTCCACATGTCTGCCCTACTTGAGTTCTTGTCCTGACTTCCTTCAGTAATGGACTATGACCAGAAAGTTCACTAAATAGAGCCAACTTGCTTCAGGTCATGGTGTTTCTTCACAGCAAGAGTAAACTAATTAGGACACAGGCCTCAGATGCTATGTGATTGACACTCTTAGCTTGGGAGTTGGTGGAAGCCAACCTGTTTTCCAAATGAAAACCTCTGAGTACACACCAAATGCCTTCCCCTAACAAACTGTTAGGTGAGGTCCAAAGGAGGGCAACAAATGACTAATAAGAGAGCTAAAAATGGCTCAAAAGACTGGCTCTGGACTTGCAACACTCTAAACCCTTGGCATTCACTGACATTCTAATTAGTTAATCAGCCTTGTAGAAGGTAGTTGAAGGTGCTTTTCCATTCTGGGAACTTCTGTTCACACATGTCTGTGCATGCATGTGAATTGAGGAGACAACTGTCTCCTCTCCTTCACCTAGATCTTTTTGGAAGTATTTTGGCTACACTTGGACCTGAAAGCTGCTGGTTTCCTGGGGAGGGGGGTTATGGTTTCTTTTCTGACTTCATTATATGGTCATCTCTTTCACCAAGGATCTATTTATCAAGATATCATGACAGTGTGCCTCCTGCCTTTGGCCTTGCATTATAAGCCCTTTCAAACAAACTGTGCACAACTGCAATGCAGAGCATACTGCCTTAAGCATGTGAATTAAATTAAACATCATTCAGTAAGCATGAGAAATAGGCTGTCAAGGCATCAGGGGAAAAATGTGAAAAATCCAGTCAATTTGTCTTGAACCTTCCTTGAGTTAATTTACATACTTGGAACTACCAGGGCCTTGTTGGAATAGAACATTTCTCCATGAGAGGGCTTGTATCTTATTCTTCTAGAATGTTCCCTAGCATAAAGCCAGGGACATAACAGCACTCAGAAAATCCCAATTGCAGTTTCCCCCATTGTGGCAGGATGGCTGTTTTCATGTAGATGCATACATTTCTAAGTAGCAAGCAGAACTTCTGGGTTCAGGGCTAAACTGGGTGACCTCTTGCCTATTTGCTGCATCTTTACTTCTATGTGCTGAAGAGTGGAACAATAGTACTTTGCTACCAGCATTAATTTACTCTAGTGGATAATGTGACTCTTTATTTAACAGGAAGGAATAATAGCAGCAATTAGCATTTGGACAATGGATTGCAGTTTACAAAAGGCTCCAAACACTTTATCTTATTTAGAGTGAAGCAGGCATGCGTTCTCACTATCAAGTTCATCTGTTCTTTCTCCGGAAAGTTCTGGTAAGCTCTTATTCTCCTATTCTGATCTATTGTGATGTGGGTGATGACTGCCAATTAAAGTTGCCCTCCCTGACCCTGCCCATAGCAGTGGACAGCAATCCAGACCCAACCAACTGTGGCAGGCATTCCCCTTCCTGGGACAATAGTGACATCTTGAATTCAAACTGTTTTTCCAGGTCACCACAAATTCAGAACCACTGGGCTTGAAGTAGGTAACCAATAGGTGAGTTATTAATTTGAAATGTATTAGGTATAAAAGTGCCATTAATAAAAATATAACATAGAAAAAATACATGGATCCAAAGAAAAGAGCTTCTTCAGATTGGAAGCCTCATCAAAATAATGTCCCTGGGATTTTTTTTTTTTTTTTCAAATAGACCCAAGGGATATTACTTGCCTACAAAGAGTCCTCAGTGACATTATAATCAGAAGCCTCATCAGGAATTTTAGAAGCCAGAAGCTGGTGGATATATTCAATGTGCTGGGAAAAAAAAAAA
>NW_026592510.1:9945928-10034422 GCF_907164565.1 Psammomys obesus | reverse complement strand
AAAAAAAAAAAGATATTTGCCAGCATGAGATGGGCAGGTTCATTTTCTTCAAACCTGTAAAGTCGTTAGTGCTGGCTTGTCCCTTGATTAGGATGGTCTCCTTATGGGATCCAGAGGGAGGCAGAATGTACAGGTGCACCTTGGTTCATGGCCACCCCCAAAACTGGCTCAACTCAACACATGTGCCCTCAACAGCAATCATTCACATCACCGCCTACTGAGGACCAACTCTTACAGAATCAGGCTGAGCCAGTAATTACAGCTGATACTGAATTGCATGCAATTTGAAAATATTCTGTTTACTTAAAGCCCAGAAGCCTGGTATGTGAGGAAGAATCCAGGCATGAGCAATGGTAGTTAAATTTGTACATTTTTCTTTCTTGTTGCAATTTTATCTTTTCTGGGCGATTTAATGAAGACTCCAGAGGAAAGAATTAAATGTCTGCCGGTTCAATTACCAAATAATGAAAAGGTCGGAAGGAGCACCACGCACTGTGTGCTGGCCCCTGCATCAGCCTGTTCTTAAGAGGCAAACTCATTTTTTTGTGCTGTTCACAATCACATTTTGCCACCCACCAGCCATGCAGACAAGACTTGGTAGAAGCAGCGGAGACCACGAACTGGCACCGCTCACCCTCCTGGGGCAAAGGAACCCAGCCCACGGGAAACAGGTCTGATCACACAGCAGGAAGACTCGGCCTCTTTCTAACCCATCCTTTGAGAAGATTCTAGGCATCCTTAGCCCAGAATACATTTTTAACCAGCCTGTGTTCAGACCACATGCAGGGAAAGCCCTGGGGATAGAACAGACTGGCTATCAAGGGTTTCAACGACTCCCTACAGTCCTGACAGCATCCTGAAAGCTGTCCTTTTCTCCAGCTCACCCCAACTGTACACCGGAAAAAAAAAATGTCACAACACCAGGGTCCTCCACAAGCCGTGTCGCTTTGGGGTGTGATAGAATATGACTTGGGGGGTTATTTTCTTTGCTAAGTGTGTTAAATTTTAACTGCATTTCTAAATTCTCAGGGCAGTGCTGCTCCATTCATGCTGGGGTCTCATAAACATGGGTTCATGTTGGTGCGTGAATAAGCACCAACAGTGAAAGACTTAGCACACACATCGCTGGCCAGCTTCCTTTCTGGCTTTTGAACTTAATTCTTCTTTAATTTATACAGAAGAAGAGCTTTCCACTTAGGAAAAATCACACTGAACTACTTAGACAAAGGCTATGATGTGTGTAACTGACCTACAGAAAACAGGTCGGTATGTTTTTATATGTTTATTTAAGTGTGTCTGGGTGTGTATACTCATATGTGTTTGTAGGAATTATATGCATGAATATATTCACATACTTATATGAGTCTATACAGATTTTCATGTGTGTGCAGTTATGGTGAGACAGAACAAAGGGAGTCACGGGATTAGCAAAAACAGGTGAACCAATACAGTAGTTGTAGTAGTCTTTGAGTTGTTTTTGGCTTTGAAGCTTATCTGGAAGCTGAAGCTATTTCTGAACAAAGTCTTTTAGAATTTTGTTTTCCCTGTTTTCCTTTCTGTATTAGCTTCTTGCCCGAGGCTCTTACCATCATGTGGCAGCCACACTGAGTGAAAAACAGCCAAGTGTGGGCTCACCTGAGAGAGGTTGACCGGCCTGCTAATGTGCTAAAGTAAAATAAGAATTTACTGCTGACGTTGATCACAGTGAGGGTTCTAGAATGGCCCCTGGGAAGTACTGGTGATTACCGGGAGTCTGTGCTGTACCTGGAGACCAGGTTATGGACTGGGAATGCAAGAATATCTTCGGCTAATTGTTTTCCTTTTTTTATTAAAATGCTACAAACAAGGATGCTCAAGTTTTAAGTTTAAAGACAACTATGCTGTCCTCACCACGCTTTAAATGAGAAAGCGTGATTTTTGTTTTTTTTTTTTTCCTACGAAAAACAGAAATTGCCTAAATTATTTACACTGTGCTCTGGGGAGGGGCTATTGTGGATGGTAAATGCATAAGCTCAATTCCTTATTTGAATGGAAATTTCCAGTTAGGAATAGATATTAATCCTTATTATTTCTTCTACACTACCCAGCAACAGCTCTGAAGGACACAGCTGAACACAGATGTAAAAATGTGAGCCACACTTGAGATCCCAACCCCTCATCCTTAAGGTGACATTTTAAGATCCAAGCAGAGTAGTTTTTCATGTAAGATGCCCTCTCTCTACAAGGTTGTGTCTCTTATTATGTTTTAGAAGACCATTTGGAGGAGTGAATGGAAAATACATACTGGGAGAAGAGGTTATAACTCACCTCAGTTAACAGAGACCATAAAATTCATCCCCATAGATGAATTAGAATTGATTCACATGGAAAATTTACAAAACTCCGTGAACAGGTACCTTGCAGAAGATAGAGCACAAAAGCCAAGAAGCATAGTCATCAGTAAGTAGAAATGCAAATCAAGACGTTACGTGGTCTGTCATAAGCACCAGGTTGGTAGAAATGGCAAAGTTTTACAGCACTGAAGTGCAACAAAGGTATAAAGCAATCATGCCCTCACACCTTGCTAGAGAGCAAAATGTTATCTACATACGAGGGGAATGGCATTATCTAGCAAAGTCAAAAGACCTGCGTGCCCTAAGAGCCAACAATATTCCTAGGCACGTGCCCGAGAAACTACAGCCTGGATGCGATGTCTGCTCTTCAAGAGCTTTCGTGTAAAGACATTCACAGCCATCAGAGCCTTCCCACAGTGTGGGAGAGCATCAGCGTGAGGCATGTAGGGTAAGCTGTGCTATGTAACGCCTACAGTGTCTAAACAGTGGCTTTCAAACTTAAGCAAGGAACAAGTTTAAAAATGAACATTAAATAGACAATAGGATCAACAAAGATGATCTTTAAGGTAGGTTGGGTGAAAAAGGTAAATCTAGTTGATCCATAGCTTAATTTATGGAACATTCATAAATGATAACCCCAGCCCATTGAATATGCAACCGTGAGATTAAGAGTGAGTTTTTGTCATCAGGACAGTACTTAAGAGGATGAAGATGAATCTAGATGCAGTGACATCTGATTCTTCTCCTGCTGGGTCACTACAGGTAAGCATAAACCCATCCCCTGTCCCGCACTACCTGCCACAAGGCAGATGGGAAGGGAGACGCCATGCTCTATTTTAATTTTTAAATTAAATGTTTTTTTTTAATTTAAAGAATAATTGTTTCCTATCAACCACTATAGGGATGTTGGGCCCTAACAGCAGCAATATTCCAATAGGAAATAAGAAAAGATACTACCTAAAACACATACTATTCGAAATAAACTGGCAGCAGGGCCCATCATGCAGTATGCTAAAACATATAAAGACAAGTTAAAATCTGACTTTAAACACAACCACCTCTCTCAGAACACTGGCTCCCACTGCACTGACTTCCCTAGCTCCAGTGTGACAAAAACTAACAGTATTCCTGATCAACAGCCAACATCCCAAATAACCAAGCGGGGGGGGGGGGGCATGAGTGAAAATACAAACAGGTACTTGGCTCTTGGCCCAAGGGCAGCTTTGAGCACAGAGGTCAGACTTAATTAAAGTACTGGCATCAATTCTTGGTAAAGGTTCTATCTGGCTAGAGTTAAGAATCTCTTAGATTTGTTTTTCTTGCACATTTAAATGAGGTTGATAATAGCCATGCTCAAAGGTAGTGTGGGAACTTAATAGTGTAACATATAAAACACATATTAAAACAAAAAACAACAACAACAAAAAAAAAATGTGTGCTCCACAAATTGCCACTATTATCACGTCAGTCTCGTTGTACCAAGGTTTGTTTTCAGGAATGCTCAGAGCCAGTGAGAGGAGGAGTTTGTTCTGCCACCTCACCAGCATGAGCGAATGTAAACCCTCGACAACAGTGTGTGGAATGGCAGACATTGAACAATCCCTGGTAGAAAAATATTAAAGAATTCCAAAGCAGAGCATGCAGTGTTGAACCAGACTCTCTACAAAGAGTTGGATGTGTCCCTACAGCAGGAGGCAGACCCCAAGGAAGAGAGAGAGCTCCCAGAAACTTTCCTCTATTTTCTGCATTTAAACCCAGAGTTCATATAAGAAGAGGTGTCATTCTCTGGACCAAGTGGCCTACACCTGGACCTGTGCATTGAGAGGAACAGTGTGGACCATGGATGCTGGGCTTCTTCTCCCCAAAACTGAAGAGGATGAGGCTTGGAGTATGGTTTGTTCAGTGAAATTTTAACTCGCTTTACTTCTGTGTCTTTGGTGACTTTCATTCTTAATCTCTGGGCATTAGCTTTGAATCAGACACTTAACTTGGCGCGTAGGCTCGACACACACTCACACACAGACAGACACAGGCACACTAACTGCGGTATCACACTGTGCTGACACCGACATGGTGCCATTACTCCAGGAGAACATGCTGTCACTAATGGGTTCACAGTGCTCGCTTGTGTTAATTCTAGAGTGGTGGCTGCATTCCATATGGTTTCCTAGGGCCTGAGTAATTAGGAGCATTACCAATTTGAAATGTCACCCAGACTCCAAAATTGGCTGTCAGGCTGTCTAAACTTGAAGAAATACCAACCAATGTTCTCTTCTCTTCCTTCCTCCTAGGCAAGACATCATCTTCACTGGGCATGATCCATTGGGAGAGCAGGTGTGACTCTCACCATACAGGAAGTAGAGGCCTCTCAGGTGGGGAGAAAAGCCCATCTCATCAAAGAGAGAAGCACCGTAATTACAAGACTGAAGAACCTCTTCAACTCACCTTAGAGTCTAAGTTCTCAAGAAAGAATGGCAAATATACCAGGCTACAATGAATGTTCTGGTGACAGATGCCTCAGAAGCATACACATGCAGTAATTCCTCTAATTTATTGAGGTGTCAAGAAGCACAACTTAGAACAGTATTTTCTTTCTTTTTTTTTTTTTTTATCATCCACCATCCAGACTAAAGCAAAGAAATATCTAGCTTTCAGAAAAGAGATGGAAACAGAACGTGGAAAGAAAACAGAAAGGGGGAGTGACAAAGAAAAGCTTTTGCCAAATTGGTCCATTGGGTAGGATGGCACACTAACATCCCCTGACCACCTTTCACTAAGAAACACAAGAACTAAATGTACACTGTATGTGTTACCTCTCTTGTTGCTGTGACAAACGCCCAACAGAAGCAACCTAAGAAAAGGAAGGTTTGTTTTGGTTCACCGTGGAAGGACGCGGTTCCTTGTGGCGGGGAAGGTGTGGCAGCTGGTCACGAGGCAGCTGTCGGCAGGGCATGAGCAGTCAGGTAGCAGAGATCTATGCTCACTGCCTTTCACACTTTATGTGCCCCTCCCCACTGTGCCAGCTGATAAATGGTCTTATTCACTCTTAGCCCGGGTCTCTGCTTATCAACTAATCTAGCCAAGGAAATTCCTCACAGATCCAACCAGAGAGTTGTCTCCCGAGAAGTTCAGGATCCTGTCAAGTTGTTAAGCAATAGAAACCATCACACAGACGACGGCAATTTCCTCAATAAACTGAGTTAACATACCTCTAGTTATATGGCTGCTTCAAAAAGAAGCAGAGGCTTTGGAAAGCAGTCTGATCATTTGCACGGTCCGGATAACCCCTCCCGCTTCCTGCTTGTATGTGTATCTTTAAGGTAAACAGGCGACTTTTTAGTTATAGGACAAGAAGGTGGGGGTTAAGAAATGCAGAGCATGTGGCCATATGTACCCAGGGCATGCAACTTCGGGAACAGTGCCATGGGGCTGAGCAGACACTCAGCTGGAAAAGTAACATGAAAAGAAAATATCTAGACTATTTGGACACATTCTGCCCGAACACCTTCCAGATGGGATTTGCAAGAGTTCTGAAGAGAAGATGGCAACACAGATAATTCCATTACACTTTCCCTCAGAGCACCTCAGGAAGCTACTGAGTGTCCTCTAATTATATCTCTTTGTTCTCACAGAAAATTATATTGAGCTCATTTGTTATTCTACCATTGGTAGAATTTCACAGAATTGGTTATATTTGAGGACATTGGCAGATGTTAAATTATATTTTGATGCCCTGGGAAAAAATATCCCCCTCAGGCAGAAGCAACAGAAAACAAGAAAATCTTTTCTTCGTATCTGCAGAGAAGTTTACAGCTCCAAAGAATGCTCCTGTACACTGTGTTTGATCTCAGTGTCTCCTTGGGATAGACAGCATACAGCTTTGCAAGCATCTTATGGAAAACCAAAATGAACCTTTCCCAAGATGTAATATGATAAGTGAGTTACAGTACTTAGATGAGAATTCAGTGACTGCTATGGTTCTATTTTAAGATTTATTTTTATTAGTGAGTGTGTGTGTGTGTGTGTGTGTGTGTGTACGCACGTGCACATGTGCACACACATGACTACAAGTGCCTGTGGAGGCCAGAAGAGGGTATCATATCTCCTAAAGCTAGAGTTACAGGCAATTGTGATCCATCGACATAGGAGATAGGAACAGAACTTAAGACCTCTGCAAGACCAGAAAGTGCTCTTAACTGCTGAAACAGCTCTATAGATTCTCTTTTTGTGTGGCAAAAGATGAGAGAAAAAGGCAGCGGAGATGAACTTCCAATCTTTATCACATCTCTGATGGCCTTATGTACCTGCAGGAGGATAAGAAGGCCATTTTGAGCTGTTTTGCTGTGCCAAGCAATTGAACAATCTATTTAGCCTTTTCTATATTCTTCTCTTCCCACTCCTCAAGAATTCTACCCCTTGTCTGATTCTAGTTATACTTTGTGAATTTCCTTGAGTCAGTGGCTGCTAAGAGACAATCAAATGTTCATGTTCTCTCAGTGTAGAGTTGTTTAGAAGCAGCGGTCTCTCCAGGACAACAGTCCCCACACTCTTGTGCCTGTACACGCACAGGGACACCTCAGCCAAGAGTATATGGGAAATGTGGTGGGTCAATTCAGGCTAAGGGTCGAACATATGCTTCCAAGGCAGGCAGTTCTGGCTTACAATGGGTCCATTGAAGAAATTATAGAGATGTTGGAAGGACATGCTTTCCACAGAAACTCTGCTAGCAGTTCTGACGTCTGATGAATGTTCTCTGCACTGGCGTTGTGTAATAACGTACTGCCGTGGACCATTGAGCATTTAAGGTGAGCCTCAGCTTCCAGTCACATGGTGTTGCCTTGGTGTGCTGTGATTTGGTTAGGTTAGGTACATCAAATGCATCTTTGATTTATGATAGTTCCAAATTAAGATGAGTTGATAGCGAGGTAACCCAGTCCCAGGAAGATAAATACAGCATGTTCCCACACGTATGCGGGTCCTGTCATCGCATCTTTAGATCCGTGTGTTTAATCTGTAGAATCAGGAAACTAGGAAGGGAACCTAAAAGTCAGGAGCATCCGTGCTTTCTGTTCCTTGTGCAGCGCTGTGGAGAGCATCACTTCATGAGGAAAGGAATAAGCGTCTCTGGGTTGGCTGCTCAGAAGGCACTAGAGATGGGATGTACAAGAAATGAATTTCTTTATGATAGACAATGGAGACATATGGATAGCGTAATTTTTAGTAATTGGAATACAACGATTGATTTCCCTTCTGTGACATGCCTCTCCTCAGTTTTCTACCTGGAAAACTCATTCTCCAAGATGTAGTGTGGGACTGTGTTTCCTTATTCCCTCACCAGCCTCGTCAAGGCTCATGGTTCTCATCTCTCTGCATCAAACACATGTGATATCCACATCACAGGCTACTGCAAGCATTTCTTGCATGTTTCTGGCTCCTGCTTCGCTCATGTTCTCCCCAAATACAGGTCATAAAATTTATCTCTCAGCCTTAGTTAGGCCAGCGCAGCAGGAAAATTGAAAATCCATTAATAAATACCTATTGACTAAATAAATGAAAGGGGGAGACCCAAAATTGGTAATCTGATTCCAGCATCTAAGATATCTCTGGAAAAGTCAAATGACTTACATCAGCCATGACAACTGTATGAACACCCTCACTTCAGAAGTCAGTTAAGAGATGAATTCAGGATTCCCTTGATGAGCTCAGGTTGCTCTCCTCTTTTCTAAGACCTTTATCCTGAGCTGTTTCACTCAACATTCTTAGTCCTCTGAACCTCACCTTCGCTTGTGCCTTGACCTCCAAACTACATCACAAACCCCTTTCTCTCTCCCTTTCCATTCATTTTTCCTTCATGGTCTCTGCCCTTCTTATTTTAAGTTAAATTAAACTTATTTTTATTTTATATGCATAAAGGTTTTTGCCTACATATATATCCATGGACCACATTCCTGCCTGGTGCCTCTGAAATCAGAAGAGGGTTTCAGATATCCTGGGACTGGAGCTACAGATAGTTGTGAGCTGCTATGTAGTGCTGGGACTCAAACCCAGGTCATCTGAAAGAGCAAAAAGTATTCTTAACAGATCAATCCTCTATTCTTCTTTAACTATGGTCTGGATATGGTCACTCTTCAGACAAAGTGAAGTATCCATCTTCAAATCCCTGTCCCTGACCTCCTATTGTTGTTTCACTTCGCAGATCCCAACCAAAGCCCAATAACGAGAAAGCCCACTTGGGAGGTCACATGCTAGTTCCTGTCACAGACCCTTAGTCTCTGCTGTTTTCCTTCTTGGGTGTGCCCCAACCCCCACTCTGTGCTAGTCTCCTACAGTCACTTTTTATTTCACTTATACAATACCTACTATGCTGGGTATTTTCTGTTTTATCCTTAGACCTTCCCTTCATTCTCTGTTACCCTGCTGTCCACCAGGAGTCTGATTTTCCTGAACTGTACCAGTGGGCTTCCTTGCCATCTGATTCCGTTTGGGATCATCCAAGCAAAACGACAACAGAAGGTCAGAGGAAATGAAGGCAGTGAGATCAGATGATTACTCTCCTGCATTCCTCCTTCCAGGGACTCCACAGATTGGTTATATCTCCTCTGCTGAAAAGCCACAGCTCTTCTCTGGGCTACCATTTCTATGTCTTTGTGATTTTGATGCATTGTTTGAGGCTCATGAAATGAACAGAATAAATGCAACTCTATCTGTCCCTTTTGAAGACAGTGAAGGAATTCATGACCCAGAATACACAGCCATGACTATTCCCTCAGTGTCTAGGTAATCATATTTAGGCCAAGGCTGAAGCCTCCCTTGCTAGTGCTGGAGTACTCCACACCTCTTGTTAGTTGATTTCCTGAACTCCCTTTTATCTTTGGAAATTCCCACATTATCCAACTTATTCTTTCATGTGTGCTGTGTATTTTGTAATGATCCCTGCTGATCTACCAACTCATTCCTCAGATCTCAGGCTTTCTACCTTCCCTGGCCTTTGTTCCATTCTTGGGCTAAAGTTTCCTGTTCTATGCTTTCTTATTTCCACCTTCTCATATTCTTCCTATATAACATTCATAATGTTTGCATTTTACTGATGGGTGGCTTGACTGATTAGTGTCATGGTTAGTTTTAGTTGTCAACTTGACACCTTCTAGTATATCTGGGAAGGGAGTCTTAATGGAGGATAATCAAGATTAGGTTTCCTCATGGGGAATTGTCTTGATTACCCTGGGATGGTAAGATCTGCTCACCATGGGTGGACCTATTCCCTATGTAGTGAATTATTTGTTACATGAATGACAAAGCAAGATCTGAGCACCAGCGCACATGCATTAGTTCATTGCTCTCTGCTCTTGACTGTAGATGTAATATGGCCACCTGCTCCAAGTTCCTTGCACTTTTCCCTCTCTGCAGTGATAAACTACAAGATGGAATTATTGACCAAATAAATCCTTTCTGCATTAAATTTCCTTTGTCAGAGTTCTGGTCATAGCACAGAAAAAGAAACTAAGATAATTAGTGTCTTCTCTTGCCCTCAATAGTGTTTGCTACTAAAGGGGAGATCTGTTTCCTACACAAGACCAAACTGATAACACACAGCACAGGGTCTGGTTCCCAGTAGAGGCATTCATTAAATTTTTGTTGGCGAACTGAATGAATAAAAGTTTCCTCACTTCTGAAAATAAGGAACAGATTCTCGTGATCCATAAAGAATATCCTAAAGTTCTCCCTCCATGAGACGGTGCCTTGTACCAAGATAGCAAAGTTCTCCCTACTCAAGTGACATTTTAAATGATGATTTTTATCTTTAATTTTTTTTTTGTGTATATATCTGTGCGTGTATTTGTGTATGTGAGTATAGGTATCCATGGAGGCCAGAAGAGGACATCAAATCCCCTGGAGCTGGAGTTGAGGGCAGCTGCCCGTGTTAGGTGCTAGAAACAGAACTTGGGTCTTCTACAAGAGCAGTATGTTCTCTTAACAACTGGGCCCTCTCTCTAATGTCCTTAAGAATTCTTTAGGAGTTGTCTTCCTTTTGCCACTGACAAGTTATTATTATCTTATGATCTAGTTGACTTTTGTGTCCCCTGTCCATCTAGAGAGAAAGTTCATTTTCAGCTGCCCACTGGACACCCAGGCAGTTACTGTAAACATGGTCAATTTTTTTCACATAGTATTAGAAGGCAGTATAAAACCCCTGCAAAAACAATAATGAAAAGCCAACAATTGATCCATGTAATATTGGCCAAATGTCCTGTGATTTTTTTTTTTTTTGGTAGATAAAGCTTGCTTATTTATTTTTGTTTGTTTGCTTGTTTTGTTTGTTTGATATCTGTTTGATTTCCTGGTCCAGAAAAAAAAAAAGCCTGTGAATCTTTGGACAGGGACAATATAGCTCCAAGTATATTCAGATATATTTTACTTACAGATTTAAATAAAACATGAATTATCCAAATTATTATGAAAGTATGAAACCAAAATATCCAAAATAAAAGAGTAAAAATAAATAGTAACTACATGTAGCTTATCAGAGGCTATATCTGCCTATCACTTTATCAACATTGCCTTCTTTACTGGTGCTGAGAGCCCTAGAACATAGTTCTTTTCTCTGTATTATAGATAAGACCCCAATGATCAGAAGAGGTCAGGCGTGTCCTTGATGAATGGCAGAGTTAAGATTGTTTAATTATCTAACTCTAACCTTAAGCTCTCAGCCGGTCACTTCACCTTCAATTTTAAGTTCTCTTTCATACTACAAGTTTACCACACTGCTGGCCTTATTATCTTTTGGCCCCAGTTATTCACAAATGGTCTTCACATGTTACAGCTCTTATTATCTCACAACTAATTCCTCACACGAAGCTTGTTGTTACCATTCCTTGTTTACACACCTTCAAGGCTGTCCTCCAACTGCCATTATTACATACTTCATATTCCTAAACTCTGTCCCCTCTCACAGCCAGCACACCTTCCGGCCACTGTCTATTCTATCTG
Organism: Psammomys obesus; assembly: GCF_907164565.1. Taxonomy (NCBI): domain Eukaryota; kingdom Metazoa; phylum Chordata; class Mammalia; order Rodentia; family Muridae; genus Psammomys; species Psammomys obesus. The sequence goes on along the minus strand of NW_026592510.1, from coordinate 10,023,101 downwards.
TAGTCGCCTCTACCAGGCAGTCCAAAGTTAGGCCCAGCCCAGGCTCTTGCATCTGCTTCATCAACACTGGTAGCTATGTAGCTCCAGAGACCACACCCAGCTCTGCTGGTAGGCAAACTATGACCCAACAGGTTGGCTGAGCAGCTTCTAGGCAGTCAACAGACCGTGGAAACTGCACTGGTATCTGCAGTCAATCACACCTCTAACTGAGCGTTGCAAAGGTTGGGGAAGATTCCTTTTTGCAGCCTTTGCAGATTGGACTTAAATCTTGTTGAGATAATTAGCACTTTTGTTATCGCCGAATTCTGCCACAACAGCTCCTCAGAAGGCAGAATTCTCTATCCACTGTGTAGCAAAACTTCCTTTCAGCCTGAGGGCTGGCCATGTTTAAATAATGCAGAATTAATGCTTATGAGTACCTATATTTCATTCTCTTAGTCTTCTGGCAAGGGACGTATAAATGCATCTCACATATTTTATGCACCTTTTAACCTATTATTCCACAACAATTCTCTATGACTAGAGAATCTACAAGGTGTACTGGCTACTTTTACCCTCTCTTCCCGTGGCTAGCCACTCTTCAGAAGGCATAAAATAGATTCTGACATCAACACTTGGCCCCGAATCTCTAGCACTGATTCCTTTGTCAGACATCTATTAAGCGCATCTTATTGCTCATTGTACCAGGCACTTGTAGGTGTTGAGAGTGTGAAGAGGAATCCAGCATGGGTGTTTGGTAGAAGGAAAGAAGCAAGTAGGAAGAGGCCTGTTAGAAAGTAATACAGCAGGGTGCTAAAGTGGCAATGACAGAATTACATAAAAGGCACAGAGCGTGAAGGAGGGAATCTTCTGTGTCAAGGGAGAGACTCACTCAAGTGACCTGGAGAGTTGTCTTAGTTACTGTTCTATTGCTGTGAAGAGATGCTGTGGTCAAGGCAACTTATAAAGGGAGGCATTTAATTAGGAGTTTGCTTACAGATTTAGACAGTTTATTATCATCATGGCATAGTGGTGTGAAGGCAGGCCTGATGCTGGAGAAGCAGCTGAGAGCTTTATTTTCTGATCCCCAGGCAGCAGGCATAGAGAGAAACTGGGCCTGGTGTGAGCTTTTGAAACCTTAAAGCTCACCCCCAGCAACACACCCCTTCCAACAATTTCCAAAAAGGTCTCACCTCCTAATCTTTCTAAACAGATCATTAGCTGGGGACTAGAATGCAAATATATGAGCCTGCTGGGGGCCATTTTGAAACAACTGCAAAAGTGAACAATTTAAATAAGCCAAGGTTGTACAAACGAAAGAGAGGGCTAGGCAGGACTCTCAAAAGTATCCACAAGGCACCTAAGAATAATAGATGGAAGCCAGTGGTTGCATTAGGAGCCTGAGGTTTCAGAGACAGAAGTGTTAGAAGAGCATGGCTGAGACTTGAAGAGGCAAAAGCAAGAAAAACTGGCAGAGCCTTGGTTTTGCTTTGCATGCAAAGCAGGATTACCAGTGTGTCATCAACAGGATGTTGTTGTAGCTGCACGTCAGCAGCATCCCACAGTGGCATGGATCAGGACCTCAGACAGTAGACACTGACTTCCTAACCAACACTGGCAACCTTGCAATAAGAACCTCCATTTTAGTGTATGTTTATCCTCCATGTGGATAACCATGCCAGTTCCAGCAAGCGGGTTCTTACTGGTCAGAAGCAAACGTTGTTTCATTCTTGTTCCCAATGATGGGTTTAAATTTGGTGGTAGAGAAAGCGGGGAACAGAACAGGAGCCTACCACAGAGGGCCTCTGAAAGACTCTAACCAGCAAGGTATCAGAGCAGATGCTGAGACTCATAGCCAAACTTTGGGCAGAGTGCAGAGAATCTTATGAAGGAGGGGGCAGATAGAAAGACCTGGAGAGGACAGGAGCTCCACAAGGGGAGCAACAGAACCAAAAAATCTGGGCCCAGGGGTCTTTTCTGAGACTGATACTCCAACCAAGGATCATGCATGGAGATAACCTAGAACCCCTGCACAGATATAGCCTGTGGCAGCTCAGTGTCCAAGAGGGTTCCCTAGTAATGGGAAGAGAGACTATCTCTGACATGAACTCATGGGCTGGCTCTTTGATCACCTCCCCCTGAGGGGGGAGCAGCCTTACCAAGCCACAGAGGAAGACAATGCAGCCAGTCCTGATGAGACTTGATGGATTAGGGTCAGACGGAAGAGGAGGAAGACGTTCCCTGTTGGTGGACTGAGGGAGGAGCATAGGAGAAGAAGGAGGAATGGTGGGAGGGTGGGATTGGGAGAGGATAAGGGAGGGGGCTACAGTTGGGATTCATAAGGAATGAACTGTAATTAATTAAAAATATAAATAATTTTTTTAAAAAAGAAATTTGTTAATGCGACCTGAAGGGAAATTTGCTAGGAGGGATTGCTCAGAAAGATTTTCTCCCTTCTTGTATGTATGTTTTAACATACAAAAACAGATGTCTCTTATGTCCTCGGTATAGTTATATTTGAACATGATGCCTCTTGAATAAAATATCATGGAGCCAGGCATAGCAGGGGATACACTTGGAAGAATCCTGAGTTTGAGGCTAGCTTGGGCTGCAGTAAGACTGTTCAATAGACATCAACCCCACAAAACCAGAAACAAAGAAGTACTGTTCAGTCACCCTATATTAGAACTGTTTTAGCCAATTTGACCTGGAATTACTCTCCTCTGGGAATGTAACCTTTATTGGCACAAGAAGAAAAAGTAGTTGGGAAACGTTTACATCTTTCCAGGAATGGTATAATATGAGTGATAACTGATACTGAGCTGTACATCGAGAGAAGTGATTGAGTTTCAGAAATGCCGAGCTAGTCGAAAGAAAAGATTCAAAGACTGGAAAGAAGGGAAGGCCTGACCTGGCGCATCATTGCTGATAATATGTCACTCTCATTTTACATCACAGAGCATATGCCTTGCAGTCTCACCAGAGGGTTCCTAGGAATTGCCTTGAACTAACTAATGGTTTGAAACCTGGATCTGGGTTCTATTCCTGATGCTGCTGCTCTAACAATGGCGGCCGGAGAAGCCTGCTGCCATGGCCTCTCTTGACGCCTCACACAGGTTGTGGGGAGGTACCACGAAGCAGTGTGCATCTCATTCATGCCGTGTGTCTTCATTGTTGATGCTGAGGCAGGAGCAATCACTCTAGCACCCACTTGGCCCTTACACTGTGCACCCACAGGGTAGAGAAGCTGTAATGCCTGTGCTAACAGTGCCTCACACTGGCCAATATGGGATGATAACAGAGGGAGGAATCATCCTCATTTCTCTTCCCCAGATGAACCATTTGAGGATGGAGGGAAATGCCTCCTGTCACTGAACAATTAAAAAGTCACCATGTTTGCTGATAGCATCTTCTGATTCTGTATATTCCAGGTTCCTGGAATTTTCTCAATTCCAAATGCAAGTAAGTCACTGCTCAAAGGGGCAAAATTGTGTTCACAGTTCGGATTTTCAGAAATTAAGTGAAAAGAAGGTTTGGGTGGATGGTCCAAGTTCGTCAGAGCTCAGCTAGACAGAAGGGTCCTAGTTCAACACTTTGAAGACCTTGTTCGTTGGCGTTTTGTGTAGTTTAACTGTCTTTTAGTGGCTTCCCATCTGCGTGTGCTTACTTTCACATCTTTGACAGCAGACAGTAACAAACACTACATCATGGGCACTGGACGTTGCTGTTGTACAGTGTTCTATATTAACATTCAGCAAGTCAGTAGCATAAGACTATTTAACGGAGGTATTAATTCTTCAGTGCCCTCTTTCCTTTATTATTGACCTCCAATGAACAGTAGGGATTTGAGAACAGTATTTTAGCAAACTGGCCCCATTTGGGTGAGCTTGCAGACTTAAACCCCAGGCCTAACCACTAGCGTCACTGGCCACACATTCCTGTTTTTCTCATGCACACATGGCAGAACTCCATCTCCCTGAAATTCAAAATGGTTGTATGACTTAAAATGGCCCATGTGACATGGTAAGAAGTCACATGGGCTGCTTCTGGGTGGGAGAGTTGAGAAGTAGGAGTGGCAGCTCTGCAAGAGGAATTAGCAATGTTTCACACGGAGGCTGGAACAAACATGGTCCCCTATTCGAAGCATACTGAGCAGGTTATGTAAGTGAGAAGTCAGGCCCAGGTGGTGGGAGCCCCTGGGATCTAGGGGCAGATTGTTGCAAGAGCACAGCCTGGTCCAGCCTGCCTCACAGCCTAGGTCGGCTCCGTCTTCAAAGTTACGGTGATCTCTGACACTAATACCCCAGTCACGTGTGCAGCATGTGCAGAGCTGTGCTGAGATTCTCCACACAGTTGCTGAGATTCTCACAGTCACCATGTAGTCATTTTCTTGTCCCAATTCAGAATTAACTGAGAAAAGATCGGGGTCGCATGTCGCCATGTCAAAGGGAACAGGGATGGGCTGTGAGTGCAGATGTCTTAATTAAAGCCCGCCTATTGAAGTATGCCCTCCGGCCCCCAGCTTCTTCTTCCTAATTACCCTAAAATCCAGTGGAGACCCTTGCTTATTCACAGTTCTTCTTAGCTGTCTTTGAAGGCTGTTGCTTCCACATTAAATGAAAGCCTTTCCTTTTGTGGACCCTGGCCTCTTTCTCTACTCTCTGTTTCAGGAACAGAATCTGTTCAAGCACAGAACCCACCGATGGACCCTGTGCTCTGCAGCTACAATCACAAAATCCACGTGGAAGTTTCCTTTGGGCTTAAGGGACCACAGAGATCAGCAAGCAAGCAAACAAACCACTCATTCTCTACCTTTCTCTTCATTTCTATTTCAGAGACTCAATGCAGGGATGTTAAAGTGATGTGCTGTAAAAGTTTCCTGAAGATTCCCAGGAGATTTGTGTCTATCTAGAACCTTGAGAGTGAGCTTACTTGTAAATAGAATTCATGCAGCTATCATTGAATTAGGAGATGGTCCTGTTGGATTCAGTTGGGACTCAAATACAGTCTGACTGGTATCACTTTGAGAAGAGAGAAACTTGCACAGAGACACCGACAGGCACAGGAGGTTGGAGTGATGCAGCTGTGGGCCCCACTGCAGAAGACGTGAAGGAGCGAGGGAGAATCCTCTCCTACAGCCATCGGAGCGAACTTGGCCCTGCAGGCATCTTGATTCTGGAGCGCCGGTTCCAGAAGTTCACAGTACCTTTCTGCTGTGGTGTGCACCCTGTTTGCAGTAATTTGTTACAGCAACCCTGGGAATCTCTGACAGCTTTCAAAGCACAAGCTAGAGAAATAAGAAACATTCCTACATACATGCTTGCTGTAATATTGCATATACTGTGACTTTTCATCACTGCGCCCATTACTAAACATTGTTCTCTGAACGTCGGCCATAGGGAAGTTCCCATTTAGGCTGGATTGAGATGTTTGGTGGGATCACTCCTCCATGCTGGACCTCAGTGCAACTACTGTCTCATTTTTGTGATTGGTGCCTTCTTGGTTTGGATAGTATTTGTTCAATCTCCCAGGAAAAGTTCGGGCAACCATGCTTTGCCCACAATTACGTTCCAGAAGGCCACGTAACCAAACTATCAGAACATCAGTTTATCGGCCTTTATTGTCCTAGATCCCATAAGGAACGGTTTTCTGTGGCTCCCAAACCATCCTGCAGAGAGGCTTGCCTACAGATAGACCCAAGTTTGTCCATTGCTCATGTCACTCGGGGTTACTCTGAAGCAAGAGAGCCTCCTTTCTGCTGTCCTGGTTACTCCATTTATAAGAGCCACGCAACAATCTGTGTGTTTTTGTCTGTCATACAGTAGACAGCCTCTGCCATTCTTTTTGTAGTTTGGACCATCTGAATTTCCTATGTAGGGAATGCCCCACCCCCGTACCAGAAGAGATCAGAGGTTCCGCTCCATCATCCCTACAGGCGAAGCACAGGCATATGGGACCCTGCAGTTAAGAGGTACCTTGCGTGGGAGGGTAGTGGGGCAGGGACCGGGCGGGGGGGGGCTCAGAGTGTGAAGAAACAGGGACTGTGTGGGGTTTACCCTGGTGAGGTTACAGGTGTCTCCTAGTTCCAGAACTGCAGAGTGGAGAGCCTAAGGGCACCAATCAAGACTGCTGTGGAGTGGCTGCTACATAGGGGCAGAGGCTCTGGTTGCACTCTTCCTGACACCAAGCATACAGCTGGAGTTTCCACAGTGTCCTCGTTATGTTGCCTCCAAGTTATCTGATGTTTCCTTTTAGGAGTACTGTATCTTCCTTAAATGAACAGAGTTGCTTTCTGCTGCTGACAGCCCAGCACCCTAACAAAGAAAGATGGGATGAGATAGAGAATGCAAAGCTGCTGGTAGGACTTGTGAGCTCCTGACACAGCTCTGAACAAAGAGTCTGTTGCCACTGGGTTAACAACAAGCCAGCTGAGAAGTGGAGGGTTAGAAGCACCAGACAGAAATGAGAACTGACAGAGAGAACCACAGGGCAGACCTAGGCTGCAGCTTCCATTCCCGGAAATGATTAAGGCCAGCCTCATTGGCATACCAGGTTAGCAAAAGGCTGTGCAGTGTTTTAAAATGAGAGAAGGGTTTCAAGTTAGGGCTGGGAATAGACCTAAGTAAGGATTTTTGACCAAACTGATGCTAATCCTACACCAAATAAAATTCCCATGAGAAGAGCCAAAGAGCGGCTTCTGCCAATCTGCATATCAGCTGAGAGCCTAAATAGGTTGCTTTGCATGTTTGTTATTTATGCTTTCCGTTAAGCCTTCAAATCCCTAAATTCCTTCCGCCTGTGCCAAGCTCACATTTGGATGCTCTAAGCTGCTGCAGCGACAGGGGATTCTCTTCCCCGAGAATGCTGATTACAAAAAATAAGCTCTCGGCTCCTGCTTACTCTCACGAGTTTCCAGCAACTGGTGCCCTGACAAATGAAGTGTCAAAACATTTCCAAATTAAAGCCCCACAGCTCACACAACCCCACTCCCACAGCAGGATGGACTTTCCCTGCTTGCACCCAGCACACACTTGAAGAAACTAAAAATAGCCAGATGGCAATTAACAGAAGCTCCAAGGAAGGGAGACGGGGTAGGCTCCAGCAGGGTCAGTTTTCTGGATGGCTTCCAAATGGAGCTCTCAGCCAGCAGTGCTCTGGCCAAGAAAAGGGTTTTCATTAAAACTGCACGAAGGAAGCAGAATGAAAAAAAAAAAAGAAAGAAAGAAAGAAAGAAAATTAAGATTAGAAAGATTTAAAATTACAACAGAAAGAACGGATGGCATCGTTCCCCAGGAGAATAATGACAACAGAGTTTGCTAAAGTGTGTTGATTTCACATTTGGGGCCATCCACTAAGCATCTCAAACACACAGAATTATCTCAAACTGGCGAGGACTCTAGGAAGTTAAGTATGGCTCTTATCACCATACTGTTCTCACAGATAAGGAGACCAAAGCAAGAGACAGCAGGCAGTCTGCCCAAGACCTCACAGGACAATCAAGATACACTCCCAAGGCGAACACATGATGACGAGTGCTCCAGCTGGAATTTCAGTAGCTCTCAGACTCCAGACCTCATGACCATAACCATTGTGCAGTGATATTTAATGTATTGGGGGCTTATTTGAGTGACCAGAGCACTTTCGTCTGATTGCTATTTCTAGGGATTTGCTTTCCTAGAGTACTTTCGGCCAACCTTTCCATGGCAGCGGCTTTTGAGATTGTGCCTATGTTCCTCTGACAGACTAGGTAGGTCTTAATTTGGCCTTTTCATTGCTATTTGCATAAAACCAGGAAACTATTAGCCTTTCGAGGCCATAATTCTCTCATCTCTGAAAGGGCAATAATATTAGCATTTATTTCATTAAAAAAAAAAAAAAACTGTCAAGAAGGTTAAAGGCAACAGTGTGTGGAAAGCCCTCAGCTTGGGGCTTGCCTGTACAAGCCTCTCTACAAATACAAGTTATCAGTCACTCTAAACCATACCTTTTTAGGGATCAGTACTGGTGCCCTTTTAGGCGACGAATATGAGGGTTTAGCAGAAAAAAAATGCCAAACTCTACAGACTCACTGGACTTATTCTAGAATGGTCTTCAGTTCGATCAAAGCAGGCAAGTCTGAAAACGATTTTGAATTATGATCGATTTGGAGGCAGAGTGACTAGCCACCCTGCTTTATCTATGACAAAAGGGATTGGGGACAGCTTGAGGCTTTCATTTTCAGAGGGGGAGGTAAGTAGTCATTTACCTTTCCTGGCCCCACCCCTCATTATATGTGGGACCGTGGGAAATGGAGCTTGCCTGCCTGCACTGATCTAAATGTTTACCCTTGATGTCCTATATAAGGGATGTTTCCCTAGTATCATCCTGGAGATCAATTGTTCAGGATGCAAATGGTGGTAAAGCTTAGTCTGGGGGAGGAGGAACTAGGAAGTTTCATTTGGCTGTGGGTCTGAGCACCATTCTCCAAATAGCAACACAACGCAACTGATGCTGTGCTTTCTAGCTGACATTTTTGTCTACTTCCAAATTGGTTTGAAATTCAAAGGGGGAAAGGGATGTAATTAATTATCATCCATGTGATTAATTACCACCTTCGTAAACCCCAGCAGATGGATGCTTATTTTATTTCACTGGCAGATAAACCTACTTCAGGGCAAGCAGAAAGAGGGCATCTCATGGTCCAATATCTTCATTGTTGTTGATGGGAAGATGAAGAAACTCATCAACCAAGTCACAGGACCTTCATGATACAATTATTAGTGAGATAATGCACTGGAGGAGTCAACTTGAGAAGCTGCAACCAGAATTAAGAGTAGACAATAAGGTGAAAATGGCTGATAGAGAACAAGAAATGCATAAACTCTGACTGCTATGCTCCCACAGAGGAAAAGAATTCCCCAGGATAAAGTCATCGCATCCATGAAAGAAGCTCAAATCATGAAGAAGTAATCAATAGCTTAAAGATGATTTTTTTTTTAATTGGAGAAAATAAAACTTGTCATAACTCAAATGCAACCACTCACCTACAATCTTGAATACCAGTTCAGGTGAGAGAAGAAACATGCTCTTCTCTCCTGCCCTCCCACCTCCTCTCAGCTTCTGATTCTTTTCTTTGGTGGCCATGTTTACTTCATAGTTATTAGCCATCCAAGGCTTACATAGCAAGGTCCCTAGACACCTCAAGGCCTGTGTCAGAGGGATTAGTTTGGGCAAATTCAGCCATTTCTGGTCTTACTTTTCTCCCTTCCCCCTTCTCTTCACCAACCAGGATACCTAGAAACAGGTTTTCAAAAGTACCCAGCTTGGATTAAGCCAGAAGTCCACATCCTCCTGATTCTCACTGAACCCATCTGTCAACCTCGATGTGGTGGATGGAATAACTACTTAGGGATTCCAAAAAGCATATAGCAGCAGGCAGATACAGCAAGAAGTTCTGAATTCAAAATCCAACAGAACTGGAAGTACACCTAGCTCCTTTTCTCCTCTCCCCATAACCTCCATTCTTGGCTCAATGCTCCAGAAATGGGCACTAACAACACAGAGCACAAAATCCCGAGCTTCACCTGGCTCCACCTCTAGCACAGGGAGAGGAAACAGTTATTGTGTGAATGTAGAAGTCCTGTTTTCTTCTCTCATCCTCTCCATCTTCTCTCTTTCATTCTCCCTTCCTTCCCGATTTCTTCCCTCCTTCCGTATTCCCACCTCAACGGTATCACCATAATGGTAGCATCAGCTGGTAGGAACCAAAGCCAGGCTGGAGAACCTTCTTCCCCATTCAGGGGCACTGTTGTTCCAAAGGCTGAGTCTTGCCCCCACCACAGGTACTTTGTTCACCTTGTGCCCTTTTTGCCTGGCCAATAAGTAGAAAAGAAAGACATGGGCAAATCAACTTCTTCCAAGGGTAGATTATCTATCCTAACTTTTATGCTTCTTCCTCTGTCTTTGGGTGAAAAGAAAGAGATGACCAGACAGAGCAGAGGAATTTTAGAAATAAAGTTAATTCCCTCAGTTACATGGCAGGGCCGAGCAGCGACTCTGCCGTCCCTTCCTGAACCTGTCTCTCTATCTGATGCCAAGGGTTCGTTGGTTATAGAATTTCAAGGTGTCCTTGACTCTGGAAGTTGGTGTTGGCTGTTGGCTGGCATGCTTCAGTTGCTTCCATGTGTACCCTCAGATAGAGCAGGTAAGACTTGTGCGTGGGAATGCCAGCAGAGATCTCTAGATTTGCTGAAGCTGAGGTCCCTGGAACTCATAGAGAACATTGCTTCTGTTACAAGGCCAACATAGATTTAAGGGCTAAAAAAAATCTCTAAAAGAGAAGGGTAGCTCTATGGCATGGTGAAGAGGGATGCAGATGGAGACAAGAGACATTGGGGCTGTTATCTTAAAATTCTGTTTTACTCTGCCCAGGGAAATAATGTTCCAAAGCTCAAGGACCATTGTTCACATAGTTGACACCTTGGACAAGCAGGATGACACTGGGAAAGTCGTGTTTTGGTTAAGATCACAGAATCTGCAGAGGGAAAAAATGAGACTAGATGTCAACAGTGCTGATCCCCATGACCAGTATCCCTGCCTCCAAGAAGAGCTGCTTTAATTTTTTTGAGCATTCTGGCAAAATAACAATTTTGGGCAACAGTTGCACAATGTGCTAGCAATCACTCACCATTCAGATATATTTAGCAAAGGAAAAGGATGTCAGCCCATGGAGAGCCAATGGTGGGGGGCTGGGGCGGACGAGAGCAGAGTGCCTCATGGAGAGCTATTCATTACGTGGCAATAAAGTGCCTCGTCTATTCTGTATCTCAAAGCATAGTACATTCTGTCTCTGGAGTCCCTGGCACTCGAAGCTTAATTTTTTTTTATTGAGGTAAAATTCACATAACATCAAATTAACCATTTTCAAGAGTACAATTTGGTGTCATTAGTACAGTCATTATGTGGTACAACCATTACCTCTATCTAGTTCCAAGACATTCTCACTACACCATAGGAACCTCTGTCCCTCTAGGCAGTCCTTCTGTCCCCTCCCACCTGGGCACAGCTCTGGCAACCACTGGTGTGCTTTCTGTCCCTTTGATTTACATATTCTGGACGTTTCACATAAATACAATAATCATATGACCTTTTGTGGCTGGCTCTTTTCACTTGGTGTGTTTTTGAGGTTCACCCGTGTGAATGCAGATATCAGCATTCTATCCTGCTTTATGATTCACATAAGTATTAATAATGTTCTATTGTGTGGCAATACCACATTTTATTTATGCACCTATTAGCTGAAAGGCCTTTTAATTGCTTCCAGTTTAGGGCTTTTGAACAGTGTTGCTGTGAACATTTGTGTTAAAGTGGCAATTCTCTCAAAGCTCGGTTTTGATTCTGGCCTTGAAAAGGCTCCTTCAAACAGTGCGAGGGTAGTGACCCACGCCAGCGTGAGCTGGTCTCTAAAGGCGATGTGGCTCTGGAGGCTCGCCTGATGCAAGCAGTGGTCCTCATGAAATTCTGCATCAAGCCCTGCTGCTGAAAAATAAAATAACAAGGGAAGAAAAAGGGTGACAAACAACCAACAAGGCCGTATCTCCACCAATGCCTGGCTTATACAGACACCTTGAACGAGGTAGAAAGAGACCTTAAGACATGGGGAAACTGAGGCTGAGTCTCTGTAGTGTATCTACGTAATTCGAAGTAGACCCTGTACTTCTGACCCCTGCTGTGCACAACAGGCTCATGCCTAGATCTTGATGAGATGTGTGTTCAAGGTCCCCTATTAACATGGAAGCTAAAAGAATACATAGATCAGTCACTATAGCATCAAGAGAGAAGTGGAAGAAAACATAAAGGAATGGGCTGTTTTAAGGTGCCTTATCAGCTCAGCTCAAAGGAAAACAAGGCAGAGAGAGTAGCATTCTTTTTTTTTTTTTTTTTTTTTTTGCTTTATTTTGTTTTGTTTTTGTTTGTTTATTTTTCAAGACAGAGTTTCTTTGTGTAGCCTTGGCTGTCCTGGACTCACTTTGTAGACCAGGCTGGCCTCAAACTCACAGAGATTCATCTGCCCTTGCTTTCCAGAGTGCTGGGATGACAGGCGTGCGCTGAGGGTAGCATTCTTGATGAGATTTAAACAACAACAACAACAACAAAAGGTGCTTGTAAATTGATGGACACCAGCAGTATAATGTCGTCATTGCCTTGCACTGTGCCAAGTGCTTCACAGCATCTAACCAAACTCAAACACTGCAAGTCAATGAGTTCATGGTTCTCACTGAGGACAACGAGGCATAGACAGACATAGGAACTGGCCCATGTCCTGGCAACTTAGTAACGGGATTAAATCAGGTGGGGATGGCTGTAGTCTGGGATCTCACCTGAGCACCAACACAGGGCAATCTTGCCTACTCCTCAACACCCAACTTGCTCAGAGGTGTCCACAGGTGTGAACCAAATCAACTTATTCACCAAGGGTGAGGCATCCTTTCCACTCTGGGAGGACTGTGGAGCTGATGTCTCCTCTGTCTGCTGGATGAGCACTGAATATTATTTTTCTGACTACTGGCATCATTTCAACATGTTTGAAAATGCAGTAAAAATCTAGCAGGAAAATAAGCAGATTCACTTCATCTTAAAAACCATAGAACTCACCACTGCACTGTGCACAAAAATCCCATCTGGAAAATATTAGGAGAGAAAAATGGCATATTTTTTTTCTGAACACATACATGATAAGAAAGGGCAAGGTGGAAATGGGTCCCATTCTGGGTTGTGACACAGCGATTTACACTTTTCTGACATAATTGCATTCGGAAATGTCAAGCAAGAGAGCACTGTGAGCCACAGGCAGAGGCCGGGCTATCCCAGTTCTCCAGGTGGGGTACTCCCTCAGTGTACACACATGCACACAAACACACACACACACACACACACACACACACATGCACACAGCAATAAGAAGCACCTGCAGATAGTAAAGGACAATACATATAAAAACCTCACTCTATGATTGCAACAGAGCTCTTTCCCCTCTCATTTTGTATTCTCTAGCTGTCTGAAGTACGGTAAAATAACAGGCTATGTGAGTACAGGAGAGTGTATTTTATTATTTCAAGAGAAAATGCAGAAGTGAAAGCAGAAAAAAAAATCCCGCCAGCTATATTCCTGATAACCCAATGTTCGCCCTCAAAATCTCTGCGGCTCCCACATCAGATGTGTCCTGAATCCTCCTTAGTGGTCTTCACCCTCTGTGACTTCAATTCCTTCCACCAACAGCTTTTCTATAGCCCGTGGTCAGGTCCCTAGTACCGATGTGCTCCTAGGTCATGAAAAGCATCAGCCCTCACATTCCAGACCCAGCTTTTACATTCCCATAAGCCTCTGCCCTCGTGCCCTCTGTACTCTCTTCCTCTGTGTAAGAGACCTGCCCTGTGCCCATCTGGGAAAGTTTTCTACCTAGGCCATCATCTGGTAGTTTGGTGCTCTTGTGGCAAGTGAGAACAAGGTGATTCCTTCCCCCTGCCCCCAAAAAAGGCTCCAAATTTCTCATCACAACCAGGCATGAAGATCTTCATTCTAATTTCACATTCTTGGCTTACTACTGTACTACTGAACTTGTCAAATTTAAAAATCTGTCTAAATCAAGCTCTTTGACAGCATTGTTTAGATGTTCAAATACAGTGATAACATTGTACAAATAAATCTGAAATGAGAAATCAGCATATTAGGCGGAATGACTATGGGCTTTAGGAGGCTGTTTTTGATGAACGACACAGCCCTTCGAAGTCCTAGTGCAAGCCCGTGGGGGCAGGTATGAAACAGATCCTGCTAGACAACACAGAAGCATACGGAACGGCTGCCTGCCCTGTCCGAAGGAATGCCATCTGCAAGGACACGGTGAGGAATGCCTAGTGGAAATACGAGTCGGGGTTAGAGTCTCCATGCGCATCCGTTACCCTCCTCAGGGCCATGACAGAGCACTTGCCAAAAAACAACTTGAAAGAAGGAGGTGTTTTCACATTGGTTTACAGTTGGAGGGGATAATCGTCGCGAGGGGAAGGCGCGGAAAGTGGCCCTTAGAGCAGCATAGGCAGTTAGGAATCAGAGCTGTGCTGGTCTTTATCTGGGTCTCCCCTTCATTCATATACCCATGTTTAGGGTATAAATTCCCCCTACCCCCCTATCGTCACATAATGCAGTCAGTGTAAAAACTCTCCCACATGTATGTTTAGAAGTTTGCCTCTCAGATGAGCCTAGATCCCGTGACGCTGACAATATTAACCACCATGCCAGGTATCCTGGGCAGTAACTCTTTCCCCAGTTTGAAAGAGCCCATCCCAACGGATAAACCTTCACCCTACTGGTGTTTCCATGTGGGTCTCTCTTTTTTTTTTTAATGAAATCAGAATAGTTCTTTGGCCAAAAATTAATCTCCATTATGAAACTTTCTATCAACACTTTATCCTTTGCAAATGATGATTTTAAAATCACCAACAAGTGAAGTATCTAAAAAAATTGAGAAAATGAAATCTAGTAAAAAAGAAAGTGAAGCAAACATCACATTATATTAATAAGTATCACTAACATTATATATATATATATATATGTTATTTAGACAAGTATACATTCTCTTATAACTTTTTATCTTCATTTTCGATGCTATCAATGACCTCCAAGGTCACAGGGCAATCTCTTTTGCTTCAGTGTTAATGGATGTACTGTAATATAATCAATTCTCCATGATTAGATCCCAAGCCTTATCACAGGGTCACTCTATCAGAATGATAGAGTCCAACATCCATACTGTTAATTGTGTCCCTGGTGGTTCTGGGGAAAAGACACTTCTCAAAATCCAGTTAATAGAATGTAACATTTCTAAGAATTCTACATTATAGTAAGATATCCCTTCATAGTATCTTTCTCTACATAAAGTCAATACACTAATCAATACTTCTGATCTCTTGTGTGTTTGCCTTTTGATAACTTCTTTCACCGTTAAAAATAACTTGTCTATAACTTAATCATACAAAATTTAAAATATCAAAAAGAAAGCTGGGCATGATGGCACACACCTGGAATCCCAGGACTCTGGGAGGCAGAGGCAGGCAGATCTCTGTGAGTGTAAGGCCTCTCTGGTCTACAAAGTGAGTCTAGGACAGGCAAGGCTACACAAAGAAACCCTGTCTCAAAACAACAACAACAAATGTCAAAAAGAAAGTCAAAAAGAAAAGAAATTCACAAATAAAATGACTAATCATACTCTGTGACTCTCGTAGGGATTTTACTTGTTTCTACCTCCACATTACAGCAGTAGAATCACGTTCTACTGCGTCACTGTTGTTGCTGAGCATTTGATTGACAGCTTTTCCCTTCATCACCTCTTTCCATGTGGACTTATTCACCTACACAGGTGCCATCATTTTGCTCCATTTCTCCAATCTGTTCTCAGAGACATTGCAGAGGCTCAGATCTTAATATATTTGACTATTTCCCCTCAAATTCTGGACCTAATTATTTGCTGATCAAATTCCACTGGGGATCAAAATTACTAGGTCTGTAAATTATAATTTCTTGTATTTGCATTTTTCTCCCTCAAAAAGATATCAGACAATATTTACCCAGCTCGACTCTTCTGGCACCTCTCCAGCTCTCTATGGGTTCTTAGAGACTGCCAGCAGCAGCTCCTGCCACCCATCTGTGAGGTCTTTGAGTCCTGGGCATTTCCATTGTTTGGGCTTTCAAAGCCTGTGGCAAATTAATTTGTTCAACAAACAGTCTTTAGAATATTCTCTACAGTTACAGATCTCCATCCTTTGAAGGAAAGTTGAGGTTTTGCTTCATCCACAAATAGTGGTTGCTTAATTTGGAGACTAGGGCGTATGGCCCATTGAAAAGTACTGTTTTTTGTTGGGTGATATTAGCTCTTATAATTATTAAAGTTGTATAGCTGATCTATGAAACTCACTGATTGTCTCCAAAGGAGAATGTAGATGAGAGCCTCCAAGAGCATTCAGTGTTTTGCCAGCAGCCACACAATGTCCACATAGTCAGCAAAATGGCTAAACTGGCTACACTTTTGCTACTCTTTTTAAAAGTCACTCTTTTTAGCTTTATTTTTTGAGACAGGTTCTCACTTTGGAGCTCTGTCTGGCCTGAAAGTCACTTCATAGACCAGGTTGGCCTTGAACTCACAGAAATCCTCATGCCTCACCTTCCTGAGTGTTGGATGTATACCACCATGCCTGTCTTAAAAACCATACTCCACCACTAACATTGTCATAGTTTGCTTAAGCTTCTGGTTTAGTTAGATTTCTATCGCTGTGATAAACCACACTGGGCAAAGGTGATTACAAGCAGTAACATGAAATAGAACCTTTCCTCCCCAGGCAGGGTAGAAATCTGGAGGCAGGAACTGATATAGAGGCCATGGAGGTGTGCTACTTATTGGCTTGCTCCCTGTGGCTTAACAACCAGGGGCCAGGCCCTCGAATATCAAGTAAATATTAAGTAAATGCCATACAGGCTTGCCCAAAGGCCAATTTTCTCATCTGAGGTTCCCTCTTCCCAAATGACTCCAGCCTGTGCCCAATTGACGGCTTCTATAACGAAAGTCACAGATTAGGAGGATTAAACAATAGAAATGCATGTTTCTTCTAGGTTAGGAGTTTGAAAAGTACAAGATCAAGAACCCAATCAGTCTGGGTTCCTTGAAAAGGTCCTGACCTGCTGTTTGCTTTCAAGGCAGAGAGCAAGCCAGGCGGCTCTCCTGTGTCTCTTGCTATACAGATATCAATCTTCTGATTTCCAATCCAGTCTTCCATGGTAGAAGACTCTACCCAGCCACCTCGTTTACCTTTCATTACTTTCTTACTCTGAGAAATGCAGGTGGCTACACAGCCACACTGGGCTTAGGGCTTTACCATACAATCTTGAACAGACAGAATTCAGTCCACAATGTACACTGTAGTCACAACCTTTTACTGTCCTGTCACAGGGTCCATATTTGATACAGTGGGAATCAGAGTCTTTCATTTGACAAGGTTGAGGTATGGACTGGGTTGGCTGGACTTGGTGAAGGCCCTTGCAACTCACTCACACATTTTTCTTAGTGGTTAAATAAATATAGAAAACAAAACAGTGTTTTCAGAAGATATACAATAATGCAAAAAATTAACACATGAAAACCTTTTATTCAGTTGGGAAACCACCTTAATTATTGATTTCTTCCCATGGATTCTCAAGGAAGGGCTTTGGGGAATCTCTAAAAGGGGGCCTTAATCCATTATCCTTGCTTCTCCAGTCCTCCAAGGTGATTGGTAGGACTTTGCGTTAAAAGAAGAGAGAGCCTCTCTAAATCTAGCACAACGGAAGAACATTCTGGAAAGGAGGCTATTATTTTGGATGAAAGAGCCTTCAGATCTGCAGGCGTCTTATGTCCAGAGGCTGTGACCCTCTGCAGGCAGTTCCACAGAAGCAGTCTCTTCCTGGGAGGGAAGAATGGCCAGCTGTTTAAAGCACGGGCAAGTGGAGAGGGATGTTGACCTTTGCACCTCTGTGGCTCAGGATGGAAGCGGTGGGATGGCATGTGTGGTGTGACCTGCTCCTCTGCAGTAAAGGCATGCCTGGTAGGCTTTTCCCAGAAATCTACGGACAATGCACAGAGTAGGGAAGGAGAGGGAGGACCCTGGAGGTGCTGGTGTCAAGAAAAAATGAAAATGCTCAAAGGACACAGCTATCGACACCCTCTCTGAAGCAGGTGACCCGCTGGACTGTCCTGTGAAGCAGCCTTTCTGCTCTTTCCTCCACATAGGTGTGGTTTCCTTGGTTTCCTAGGTCTCAACCAAGGGCATTGCGGCCCAACGTTGTAGCCACATCCAGTTGTTTTCCTCTGATTCTCAGGTGTAAGCTTCTCCCTGACAAGGCACTAGCTTTCAGTTTTAACACAGAGTTAGTTATACACATGGATTGAAGCAGACTTCTCAGGCACATTCCTTTCTGTTCTTTCCTCTGCAAGACCAGATTGAAGGGGTCTGTTTTTGTTTGCTTGCTTCTCTTAAATAGCTTCTATTTACCAGCGATACGGTCTGTGTGGCTTTCAATACGGGGAGTTTGTTTACCAAGATCCCAGCATCTTTCTGTGCCAGGAAAGGGTAATACCTGTCTGACAGACTCAGCTGTCCTGGCCACATGTCCCCAAATCATAGCAGAACACACACAACTGACAGTATGATGGTTACTTATATTTTTTTTTCTGTTTTTCCCAATAAAATACAAGACAAGAAGATTTCAGTGGGGATACAACAATTGTTCTCCACTCATTCCTAATGTAAGCATCCAATACACTGTGTGCTTGAGGAAATGAATTCATGGAATGTTTCTCTTTTCTCCCCCCTTTGCTTTCTCCTCCTTCCTCTTCTTCCTCTTCTTCTCACCCCTGTGCTCTTCTCCTTCTTGTCCCTTCCTCCCCTTATTCCCTTCCTCTTCTTTTTTCTCCCTTTCTTCCTACCCTCATCCTTTTACTGCTTCCTGGTTAAATTTCCATTCCCACACCATGACTACGTCCGTTTTTCTCTAAACAATGTTTTAGAATTAGGAGGTTATTTCTCGCCTAATCAGAGGTGTTCTAAATTTGGGTTCAGTCACTCCTTAAGTGAAAGAGAGGTTAATTAATCATAGTTGATTTCCCTAGTTAGGGCTACTAATGCTGTGTTGAAACACCATGAACAACGCAATTTGAAGAGGAAAGGTTTCATCTGCCTTTCACGTCTGTGTTACTGTTCATCAGAGAAGGAAGCCAGGACAGGAGCTCAAGCAGGGCAGAAACTCAGAGGCAAAATGTAGAGGTCATGGAAGGATGTGGTTTACTGCCTTGTTCCTCATGGCTTCCTCAGCCCATTTGTTTGTTTGTTTGTGTTGTGTTGTGTTGTTTTAAATAGAACCTAGGGCCACTAGCCCAGGGATGGCACCATTCACAATGGTGTGGGATCCTGTCAATCACCACTTAGGAAAATGCCCTACAGGCTTGCCTACACCCTGATATTAGGGAAGTATTTTCTTGCTTGAGGTTCCCTTCTTTCAAATGACTTCAGCCTGTGCCAAGTTGACATAAAACTATCCAGCACATTGACAAAAATCACTGAGACCCAACTAAGTTATCCCTGTTTCATCATGTCTTTTAAATCTACTCAGTATCTAGCCATCATTTGAACCTTTTAATAACTCCACGTATTTCTGGTTTTCTTTGTTCTTAATGAGCAGAAATATAATGTTGATATAAAACAGTTCCTGTTCTTTCTTCACCCTGACTCCCACAGTTAAGTCAATACAAGGTAAATTTTAAGGTATTTCCTATGCTATGTATATGGCTTTCCAGAGAAAGCCATGAGGAGTTGGAATCAAAGACAGATAGAAAAATGAACACAAACCCAAACACACAAGGGCTTGATGTTGGCGAATGAAATTCTATGTGAGGCCCTTCTTAATCTTAACACAAGTGAGATTGCTTAATGGAGCCAATGACTTAAATTCAAAACACATTTCCTAAATGCATAGGAAATATAGCATCATTGTAAGTTATTACATTTTCCTGTGGTTTACAAGAGAAAACTAGAAAAACAGACAGTGTCACCAAACTTCAAGCTAATTTTTTCTCTGAGTGCTTTTGTCTCCTTTTAGAAAGGACTTGTCAGCATACTTTGAAAGCAATTGTCACACCAGCTTCTCTTAAAACAGTGGAACTTAGGGGTTCTGAGGATTGGAAAGCATTATTTTGGTCTGTTTCATCAAAGCCTTCCTTTCAATTAACAGCCAAACCTGGACTCCATGACTTACATAACATTCATCTAACAGTGTTTTATACAACCAAAATATTAGTGCAAAACACTCAGAAGGACCAGAGGGAGTGTCTGTACATCCGTCACCTCTCCAACAAAGCTTCTGTGAAAACAACTGGACTTACATCTTGTGGAGTTGGAGCTGTGTTCTACGACTATCTTCACAGCCAGGTGAGCGTCTTAGTGGGAAGCAAGCAGCGACCTGAGCTCTTGCTGAAGATAGTACCGACTAGTATAGGTATTTCCCAATTTAAATTTGTTTTTGATTCACTGCTAATTATCCGGATTCGCTGATACTATTTTTTGCTTTCTTTGGATTTGCTTTTCACTGACAGTTGTGTGTTTCACACACGTCAAATACTTTTAAAATCTGTGTGATGCCTTCCTTTCCCTTATAGGAGAGAGTCTGAGCCCTCCAAACCTTATCTCGTTGATCTCGACGCAGAGTGGCCTGTCTTGGTCTTTATTCACACCACTAGGATCAAGACTGCATTTCATCCAAAAATGACTTGCGGAAAGGCAAATGGTACCTCAGTTCACTAAGTAGAGCCAGAATGCACCCTCTGGTGCATTTAACAGATATTCCCAGAGGGACGAATTTGTTCAGGCGGCAGCATACGCCATTATTCAGTTAGTGGTCATGGCCTACGGATTCTCTGTGCATCCTTGTAAGTGGGACAGTGCGGGAGAACATCAAACAGGTGGCACGGAGGCACACTTCCAAGTCCATTAGAGGCAGGGTTTTCAAAATGACACCCGACCAGCGAAATCAACATTTTACGACTTCCGGTGCCATGGTCCCTGCAATCCAAATAGCTAACTTCAGGGAAGCCACAGTAATCGAATACAAAAATTTTAAAAATCTCATCATCAACCTGCACCTTTGCTACACAATGCTCGAGGCATTTTATTTTGCTGAGTGAACACTCTGCATAATAGGTAGCTTTAAATTGCTCCCTGGTGTTTCTCCTTATTCTTTATCCATAAACAAATGAGACAAAAACACCTTTAAATTCAACCAAGAAACCTTGTATCTGCTGCAACCAAGAAAGAATTTTGAACCTAGAAGACAAGGTATTTCAAGTCACATGAACACTAGTTTAGATAAGAAGTACCTGGGATGGAGAGATGACTCAGAGGTTAAGAGCACTGGCTGTTCTTCTAGAGGTCCTGAGTTCAATTCCCATCAGTCGCATGGTGGCTCACAGCTATCCGTGCCCACTTCTGACTTGTAGGTATATATGCAGGCAGACACTGTATACATAATAAAAAAAAATCTTTAAAAAAAAGTCCCTGCTTTGTTAGTTTTGCCATTTGAGGTTTAAGAACAAGTTCTATTCTCCAAACCCCGATTAGAAGCTTCACCATCCTGCTCAAGAAACAAATTTTGTCTCCATTCCTCAGAGCCCCAAATGCACCTTTATATTTCTCACTGAAATGTATCTGTAATAACTGGATAAGACCACGGTCTTACCTTGTTCACTTCTTTTTAGCTTTCTCCTTCATGTACATAAGTTACTCCCTGGGTGAAAGTTAAATTCTATCTATGAGGCAGGCCTTGACCATCTTGTGTTTCAAAACCCAGAAAGCTCTCATAGGAACTGTGAGGATCTGCCTAAAATCATGTGACATGGCACCCACGAGATTGGTTTTCTGTGTCAGCCCAATCCATCTGAGGGAAGCAGCGAGCGCCATCTTAGAAAGGTCTAGCATGTCCTGTCATGCTGGTTGGCCACGCTTACTGTTATTTGCAACCAGCCCTTTACATGCACATCCGTGACCTTCCTGCAGTCCTGTGGGGGCATCTGTGCCTTTTCTGTACTCAAATCCCATTACAAAACTCAGTAAGTCTGAAGCCATCAGGGTCTTCTTGTCCACTCCCAAGCAGCAAGAAATCACAAAAGCCAAGACAAATTCTAGCTAAGCATACTTCATTACATGTGGGCAACTTGTAGAGCTGTAGAGTTTCTTCCCAATGACTTTATCTAGTCAGTTTGTGTATTCATTCAGGGAGCTTCAACTCTAAAGCTGTGAGATAACTCCTGGCCAACTGGCTGCAATCAACCCCAAACAACTTATCCTGTGACCATGTTGACCGGTCCTCAGTGAGATTTCAGCTATGAAGGTGACTATCTATCTCTCCTCTTCCCTCCTATAACCAGGAGCAATTTATAGAAATCAGGAGTATGGCATATACCATTACAGAGTGGTCAGCCTC
This sequence comes from Psammomys obesus, assembly GCF_907164565.1. Taxonomy (NCBI): domain Eukaryota; kingdom Metazoa; phylum Chordata; class Mammalia; order Rodentia; family Muridae; genus Psammomys; species Psammomys obesus. The sequence continues at coordinate 10,001,090 of NW_026592510.1, read as the reverse complement.
CCTAACAAACTGACCTAATCTATGGTAGGAAATCCACAGATTCAACAATCAATGGACGCAACAATAACTCAGTTATTTCCTCTGCTTAATGTCCACCTGTGTTTTCCCACATTAACCCAAAGGCAGGAAAACTAAACCCAAATATATTGCTTACCACTTAATATTTTTAATTAAAGATTACATTTATTTATGGATTTTTTTTGGTTTGTTTTTTGTTTTGTTTTGTTCCATTGTATTGTCATGAGGGGGAGCACATGTGCCACAGGTTCCTAATACTATTTATGTGTCCTTCAAAATGCAGATTTGTGTTTTAACTTCCTCTTGGCACCGGCCTTCTGTGATTTCTATATTTTATTGGACTTTGAATTTTATTCATATTGTATTTTATTCATATTTTATATGTATGCAAAGGTCAACATCTTTGTGGTAGAAGTTAGGACAGGGTTACCTGGATAGGTGGGCGGGTGGGTGGATGTGTGGATGGGTTGGTGTATGGGTGGATGGATAGATGAATGGGTGTGTAGGTGGAGAGACAGGCTGATCATTTGCCTCCATCCACAGTAAAGACTACATAGACCATGCTCCATTTTTTTTTTTTTTTTTGCCTCACTTCCACACAATAACCCACCCTGCTCTGAACAGCAAATAAGAGGACTTTGGAAGCAACAGCCTTGGTCCCATATGCTGGAAGCAGATGGGAGCCGCGCTGTCTTCACAGTAGCAGCTGCCCAGGAACCAAAGCGAAGAGGAGGAGGCTAGGGAAAGGAGCATGGAGGATGAAAAACACAAAAGAACAACCACAAGGAAAGGCGAGGGAGGGCTCCTGCTGCCAGTCTCAACTAGGGTCAGAAGCAGACACACAGGCCAAGTGCTCCTTAAAGCAATATTTGCACATTTGTGGAGCCACATAATTGGGTAGAATGGTACCGTGGAGAGCAGAGACAGGCTGCTCAGAGCAAAAGCAGGCCCGTGTTCACTCCAGGGCCAGATTTCAGGGAGTGGGAAATGCTGGAGCCTAGATGCCCTCGAGGGGATGGCTCTAACTTCCTGATAAGTTGTAAGAAGGATGGGAGAAGAAAGGCCGAAAGGACAAAATTAAAACGTAGCGAAACTAACGGGGACATGGCTTCAGCTCCCACCAGAGAAATCAGGCAGGGAAGAGCTTTTGATCACAGGTGTCAGTGACTGAAGACAATGGAAGGCCCTCCACAAGTAGCTGCAGACGGTCCCTCTTATGGGAGAACTCTGATGGTAGTTATCTATTACTCTGGGACGGCCAAGTTTTGCCAGGAATTTATTTTAAAAATATTCTTGAGCTAAACTCTCAGGGTCCTTAAAACCCAGATGCCTATCAATTACATGCCATGATTGATCACTATAAAGCCACTGGAGCACTGAGCTTACATTCAATGTTACACTTTAAAATGGCTTGTCTGTGTCTACACACAGATATATAATACGAGTGCGCATGCTCATACTCCAACCTGGCTGTGTGGTTTGGGACAGATTACTGGCCTCCACTTTTGTTTTTTATAAAGTGAATGTGACAATACCTATGTCATAAATATATATATTTATATATAAATAAATTTATATTTAAATAAATATATAATATATAAATATATATTTATAAATATATATAAATATATTTAAATAAATATATATAAATATATTTATTTATAATAAATATATATAAATATTTAAATATATATAAATATATATATATATACACACACACACAAATAGGCGTGCACACATTTACACGCATAAGACATGCATGTGTGTCATATAATAACTACTAGGTATTGGATTAGCTTAAATTTTGCTAAATTATCCAAGGGCTCCTATAGGTCCCATCTACTGGGGCTTTTTCCTCCCCACAATTATCCAAAGTAGATTTTCTTCCTGAGTTTTTTCTTTGAAGGTCTAGCATTGAAATGCATACCAGTTCTGTGGAAGAAAGCCAAGACAGCCAGCTTTCCTTGAAAGGCTTCGTGCCACAGAACAACTGATCCAAGGGCCAGAGTTCTGGCGGTGAGTCAGCTGCAGCTCCTTATTCAAACGTATTTATTGCCCACCTGCTGTGTGCGCTAGGCACGGGAGTGGGGGCTGTGGAGGGGGCTACAAACAAAATTAGATATGAAGCTTCCTCCCTCTAGGAGCTGGGAGGGAGGAAGGGAGTAGGGGAGACAGAGGGACTTGTCTTACATAAACACACAAGGAGCTGTAGGGTACTTTGGGTTCACAGACATGGAGGCTGTGCACCTCACCAGCACGGACTGCATGGAGTCAAGGGTGGAAGGGCAGGCAGACAGGAAGGCGGGTGGGGTCTGCAGAAAAGTCTTTAGCAGCGGGAGCCGAGAACCCCAATGCTGGAAATGTGGTCCACTCCTCCAATATCAAGTTGCTGAGATCTGAGGTTCAGAGTTAGCAGCAGCCAACCACGCGGTGACAGGTTGACTGGGAGGTTGTGTGTGCAAGCCTCCTGCGGTTGGAAGCTTGTGGGGGTTTTCGGGAGGCCGGGTGGCGATTTCAGCTGTTCGCTTTGCGTTCATTCCGCTTCCATCCTGAGACCTCCTATCATGGTTGGCTTTTTGACTGGTGTCATCAAAATTCATTAGGCTATGACTTACTTGCATGAAGGAAGGACACCTGTTTCTGGCTTGTTTCACTATTGTATGGGATGGTGGTTGGCTCACTGTAGGACACAATCACGCCTCAGTGAATAAGCAAAGGCCTCCCATTTCATAACTAGAGGAGTTAGTATATATAAAATTCTTGGAAGAGAAACTAGCACAGAAGATTCTATATGAGGTACAGCTGTTCCTTTATATCTTCTCTTCCATCTTCTCTTCCTTCTCCTTTTTTCCCCTCGTTCTTTTTCATGACTGTTAGTATGTTTGGCATTGCTAAAACAAAATGCTTGAGGCTGGATCTCATATCCCTCCCCTCCCCCAAAATGACTTATTTAACTCATCAACTGAGAGGCTGAAAATTCAGGACCAGAGAGCCCTACGGTCCAACTTCTGATCAGCTCTGATGGTAGACACGGCATGAAAGGAACATTTGCAAAGAGATCCCATGGTGAGAGGGGGAGACAGGAGGCAGAGCCCACGGTTGCTCTCTTATAACAATGCATGGTCCTAAGAACTAACGGGGACACCACAAGAGCTGCTTAATGCTCTCCAAGGGTAAGGCCACCGAAAGCTAATTGCGCTACAGCGGTGGTTTTATACCTGTGGGGGTCGTGACCCCTTTGTGCTTCGACCAACCCTTTCACAGGGGCTGCATATCAGATCTCCTGCATATCAGATGCTCACATTACGATTCATAGCAGTAGCAAAATTACAGTTGTGCAGTAGCAACAAAAATAATTTTATGGTGGGGGGGGGTCATCACAACATGAGGAACTATATTAAAGGGTAGCAGCACTAGGAAACTTGTGACCTGCGCCAAGCCCAGACTCAGAAGTGCCCTACCATCTCTGACATCCTCACAGTGAAGCACCCACTTTCTAAACATGAACTCTTGGGGGGGCACCAAAACCACTCCAGGCAATGTCATGCCGTGGAGAATACGGCACAGCCTCAAAGGAATCCTCACCACCGGTCCAGGTCTGCCGCATCTTCCCAGGCAGTTTGCACGGTACCTAACTCCAGGCTGCAACACTCACAGGGGCTGTGAAGAGAATAGTGTTCCTTGGAATTGCGTCACAAAGCAGCCCAGTGCAGCCCGAGCTTTTCATGTTGTACCCGACCTGGAAGTTCCTTTCATACTTCAAAAATTCTAGAATAAGCTCAAAAGCCCTCCCCGCCACCACAGCAGAAGGCATATCAAAGCATCACTACCACAGAAAGAAACCGAAACATTTCAAAAATGAAGTAATTCCCAAGGTACCTGGCGGCATTGGGCATTTCAGTGTTAGAATAAAGGACTTTCCTAAAGAGTTTGCAGAGAAAGAGAACGGAAAGATCACTGCTTTCAAAGCTGAACCTGAGTAATGCTGTCAAAGGCAGAGGCAGCTCTGTGATTGTCATAAAACCCCCCAATTCCAGAGCCTGAGAGGTCAACTTGGCCCTGGAACAGGGCAGGGTCTGAGCAGTGTGGTGGGGCAGGTTCAGGAAGAGCTCTGGAAACAAAGGGAACAGTGGGAATGTGAGAGATTTGTGCGAGTTCTTCCTGGAGAAGGGTTGGGCTCTTAGTACTATCTCTTTTTCTGTGATGGTTTCAAATGTGTTTTCTGTAGTTTATACATTATGTAAAAGAGAATGATTCAGAAAGCTACACACCATTAAAATATTTGTCCTATATGTCCCAGTAATTTGTGGCATGTCATACTGTTATCTTTGATCTTTAAGGGCTACGTTTAAAAAAGAAAATGTGTTGCTTGCAGGGCATGGTGACTCAGACCTGTAACCCCAGCCCTCAGGAGGCAGAGGCAGGGGGACCTCTGAGTTTGAGGACAGCCTGGTGAACTACAGAGTAAGTTCCAGGCCAGTGAGGGCTACATGGTAAGACATACCTTGTCTCAAAATTGAAAAATCTTTAACATAAGACGAAAATTATTATAGGAAGTCTCCAGGTGACGAGCGTGGTTAGGTATCTGATCGGTGGTCAGATGTGGTAGGACAAGTACCCACACCCCAGATTTGTAGAAGTAGCACTTATGCCTTAAGTGGAAGTTAAGAGAACGTAAGCAAATGAAACCATAAATCACCATGCCCTCTGACCTTGTCTGCAAACGGCTTATCAAGAGAATGCACGGGCTTTGTTAAAAGGCTTTCCATCTAACAGGAAACATCAATGGTATGACTTTTTTTTTTTTTTTTTTTTGACAGACGCTCAGCTTGGCTGGGCTCCCTTCCAGAGTAAAGCAAAGCTGTACCGCAGTGACATCTCAGGGCCTGGGAGCTGAGGAAAAGAGCCTGGGGCGCTGGCAAAGGTAACTAGAACGCTGAACTTCCAATGTCACTGTGCAGCTGTGAGCTGTGGAAATCAACAAAAGAGCCAGCATGACCTCTCTGGGGCAGACCTCAGCAGTTCTGCACTCTGTCTCTCTCTCTGAGCTAAACCTCACAGCATTCCCAAACCTCAGGAAGCACCACTGTGACAGGGAGATGACAAACTGCTCCTGCTGTGTCTCCCTCACAGACCATGTCACTCCCTTGAGTGTGACCATGACTGAGGCATAAGGCCACCCCTCCCCACCCTCGCTAGTCTCCCAACTCCTGTACAGTCTGCTGGGTCTGGTTCACTGAAGAATCTCTCATGGGCTGGAGAGGTGGCTCAGCTGTTAAAGGCTAGGCTCACAACCGAAAATCTAAGAATCTCTCGTAGTGTCAAGTCCAACACTGGGTCTGCAGTGGGCCCTCAGTGGACCCTTAGAGTATGTTGGGCCATCTACTTCACATCTGTTATCTCGATAATCGCGGAGCCATCCTCTGTTGTATATGCAAATGAGGAGACCGAAGCTTAGCAAGATCGAGGAGATGATGATAACTTACACAGCCAATTAGCAACAACCCCAGGATTTAAGCACACATGCAAGGCAAAAACAAACACCATGCTCTTAATCACCACACCATCATTCTTCTAGGTAAGGGGTGGTGAACAGGGGCCTTTGCACCAAATCCAGCCCCGGTGTCTATGTCTGCACAGCGTATGAGCTGAGAATAACTTGCTTCTACATTTTACATGGTTAGAAAACGTGAAACAAATGTATTTTGCGACAGATTAAAACCATATGAAATCCACAAGTCGGTGTCTCTAGGTAATGCTTCCTGGGAACACAGAACATTTGCTTACTAAAGTCTATGCTCCCATTATGCTGCTGTAGCAGAGCCGGGAAAGTATAACAGAGAAGCAAGGACCGCAGAACCTATGGTATTTATTATACAAACCTTACTTCTAAGGTGTGCCCAGCCCTGCCTTAGAGACGGCAGCTATTGAGGACTCAAAGAGCTTCCCTTGAGGGCTGACTTCTGGTTAGTCAGAAGCAAGTCCAGTCCATCTGCCAAGGTTGCAGGCTGGCTACACCTGGATGCAGTGAGGCAGGTAACCTGGGCATTTGACTTGGCTCAGCCCACCACCAGCAACAAGGGTAGAACGAATGGTAGTTCTGAAGGTTAGTGAGGTTGTTCAATAAGCCACTGATTGATTCGGCCAACTTACAAGCAGGACGGATCTTGCGGTTGAATAGGCTCTGCAGCTGGTGTGAAAATCAAACAGCCTTGAGTCAGCAACCTCCCTTCCCAGTGAGCCTTCTGTAAAGCAGCTGACAGGTTACACAACTGACAGATTTGAGGATCAGCACCTCTGCTACAGATGCTAAATGAAGGGTGCCATAGCCAGGAGGGAAACAGCAGGAAAGAGACAGGAGAGGAGCTGGGTACCTGTGCAGCCCAGGAACCACAGATGAGAAGGGCTGGCCTGAGCCATTTCCATGCCCAGCCATGACAAATCGGAGGTCCCTGAAAATGGAACACCAGCCCTGGGATAGGCCTAAAGAGAGAACAAGAGACACATCCCCTCTTTCCCCTATTGCTCACTGACCTCTTCACAAATTACCAGGGCAAAAGGACTCTGTCCGAGTAGAAGGTGGAATAGAATGATCACCACACACCACGGCACCTGAGATGCCCCAGACAGAATGTCAACAATCATAGCCACTGTCAAGCGTGACAGCTACTTTGAAAATTCGCAGCAGTGGGTGAAAGGGCAGCCTAAAGCAGAGCGACAGCTACAGTGAGGCCAGAGCTATGAGATCTCAGCTCTGTTTCTGACACCACCCCTCCTACAACAGCGGTTCTCACCCTCCCTAAAGCTGTGACAGTTTAATACAGCCTCATGTTGTGTCAACCCCCAACCGTAAAATTATTTTTTGCTGCTACTTCATAACTGTAACTTCGCTACTGATATGAGTCATAATGGAAATATCCGTATTTTCTGATGGTTTTAAACAACTCCTAACTTCCGAAGGGGTCGTGACCCACTGATTGAGAACCGCCGCTCTGTAATTTTATCTAGTGGCTTTTTTTTTTTTTTCCAGATTCTCAGTTAAATCCTTCTGCAATCTCAGTTACCCCTGACATCAGCTAGGATTACATTTGTGCGTATATAAGTATATAACATAAAACAAATAACAGTGGCTGAAATGGGTTAATAATTAGGTTTGTTTGTTTTTTTTTTTTTTCATATGTAATAGGCCTAGTGTTAAGTAGCTCAGGGCTAGAACCACAGTTCAATAGACAAAGATGATGTGAGTCTTTCTCCTCGTGGTGTTGTCGGTCACAGAGTATCCACGGCAGCTCTCATCATCTTTATCTTCCACGCAATAAGAAACCGGAAGGAACGGGCAACAGATAAGTACTACTTCCTGTCAAAGTTAATCCCTGTCATGGAAGCTTCCCAGAAACTACCCAGCAACTTCAGTTACCTTTTTGGGGGTGGTTAGATAGAAGATACAGATTTTAACAACCCTAGGATTCTCCTAGAAGGAAGGAGAGAATCGAAAAGCAACAGCGAACTTCACTACAGGCGCCTAACTGAAAGGGTGATGCCATTTTCCTTGTCCAGGGTACACAAAAGGACACCATGAACCTGCAGATGCTCCTACAGTGCCCTTCATAGTCGGTTCCCTCTCTGTTTGTGCCCACAGAGCCATCTTTCCCTGCAAGCGTCCTTGGAGCTCCAGCTTGAATTTGGTGTTTCTTTGCTAGACTTCCAGATTGCTCTGGATATAGTCCATCTCACCATTTTTCTCTAATCTTGAAGCCACCGGTCCATGCCTTGCTCTTTCCAATAGGACACGTGCTGAGCTATGCAATGGCTACCTGCTACCTATGACAATGGCTCCGCCGGCCTGTGGTTAATCTAGATATTCATATGCTGATATGTGTAAAAATGAAATGATTCAGATTCCGGCAGCACGGTACAAATGTAAAATACTTTCATTCCGACGGTGGTCTCATGGTCAGGTGATAACCTTTTAGAAGCATTGTGTTACTGAAGCATAGAATTCAAATTAATTTCCCCATCACTTTTGACACTTAACACACATGTATATAGGAGTGTCCGGTGCGTCTTGCATTTGCAGCTCACTTTGAATTGGTGGATCAGCGCTGCTCTGCTGGTGGCTTCTAAAGGGTCAGTTTTACTGGCATTTGTCTCTAGTATTTGAACGGCATTTGTTGGGCTGTAGTTGGTTTGACAAAATCCTATGAACATCAGGTGAAAATCCTGATGCCACTTATGGCAAAGACAGTCAAGAATGAAAGACAACATCAGCAAAGAATGCCAGCCCAGCAGACTCCAAATAGACCAACGCAGAATCCTAGACGAAGAAAGCCTGAGGAGAACCAGTGTCTATCCTAGCCGGCTTCAGCTGTCAACTTGACTTATAGCCTAGAGTTACCTAAGAAATGAGTCTCAATTAAAGGACTGTCTACACCTGATTGGCCTGTGGAAATGTCTGAGAGAAACTGCCTTGAGTGTTAATTGACATAGGATGGAGCAGCCTATTGTGGGTAGCATTAATTCCTTGGGGAGATAGTCCTGGACTATATAAAAAAGCTACCTAAGTGTATTAGTTGTCTTTTTTATTGCTGTGATAAAACACCATGACTCAGGCAACTTGAAAAAGGATGAATTTATTAGGAGCTTACAATTCCTGAGGAGTAAGAGCGCATCACCACCATGGTGAGGAAACAAGACAACAGGAAGGCTTGGTGGCTGGAATGGTAGCTGAGATCTCGCAAGTCAAACCACAAGCAGGAAACAGAGATGGCAAAGTCGGATAGCAGGAGACTTTGAAACCTCATGGTGTTTCTAGAGGAAGTGTGATCAAGTGTTCAAATTCCCAAGACTACAGTGGACCTCTCATTCAAACAGCCACCTTAACTATGAGGCCAAGAGTAAGCCAGAAAGGCCGTTTCTCTCCGGTTTCTGCGCCAGGTTCCTGCTTGAGCTCCTGTCCTCACTTTCCTCGGTGATAGACTATAAGCTGGTAGTGTAAGCCAAATAATCTCTTTTTTCCTCTAAGCTGCATGGCGTATTTCACAGCAATAGCATGAAGCGATCGAGCCTCAGTTTCTCCACCTCAATCCAGGGATGGCTTACTGTTGACTTCACCGTCCTTTGAGGAGAAAGACTGGATATACGGCAGTGAGGCACTTGGCACAGACCCCAACATATAATTAATGATCAATAACTGTTAGAGTTTTATTACTTTTTATGGGCCTGTTGCAGAAGAGAAGCAATTTTTTAAAAGTTGCCTGAAGCCAACCAGCATCAAGTCAGTTCCCTGCTGAATATTAAAACGGAATTTTTAATCTATGATGACAAAAATAATTTGAGCTGGCAGATGGCACAGCGTTGTCACCCACTTTGTTGCTCAGAATTGAATGGATTCTACATAAATACCAAGCGCATCTTTCCTTGTTGGAAAGATTGGGGAGGCACTGCAAGGCTCTAGACGTTAAAATGGCTGTGTACTTGGGTTCTGGACAATAGCGTCTCAGGAGGGTACTAGCCTGGTGCTGGCCGTCAGGCCTGGTCACATAGGATCTCTGGTTTGGAGGCTTGCATCATCTACTCTTCACCCTGTCTACACACCTACCACAGGTCACTGTATTATTTTGCTTTGTGATGTTCTCACAGAGCTTTCCAGACAAGAAAGGGCCTGGGAGTGTGGATGAGTTGGAAAGGCATACAGTGACTCCCGAAAAAGCTTTATGGAGGCTTCTGCCAAAACAAAAACAAAAACAAAAACAAAACAAAACACAAAAAAGGCACTTTTACTTGCAGTCACCGGCCAAAGCAGACTCTCTGTTTCACACCTAGCCTCAAGGCAGCAGGAAGGAATAATCCTATGATAGGAGTAGAGGGGTTAGAATGGCCACCTATGAATGGTTCTAACTACTCCGGCCAGAGTAGGTATCCTGATGGGAGAGAGATGATGCAAAGCAATGTTCCAAGATTAACACTCTCCAGATGCTAACAAAATCCTCCTTTGATTTCACACCAGTAGAGAAAAAAGTGAGCTCAAACTTATATAATATCCTGGCATAGGGGGGAAAACAGAGACAGTGAACAGCTTTTAAAAAACCATTGACATCCTTTTTTTTTTTTTTTTTTTTTTTTACAATTTTTCAATGAAATACCACACCTAATCATGGACTTATCACAGCTCGCAGAGCAGAACCTGGGTTTTGGACAGCAGCTGGGCTGTGCGCGACAGAGCAAGAAGTAGAAGGCCATACCCTCTGACACTGGCTCAGCGCTCAGGGACTGATGCAAATGAAACCACAACAGCTCAGGCCCAAGGACATTTTTGTCTACAATATGCAAGCATTACTAATTGTGATAGCAAAAAAATTAAAAAAAATGCTTTATAATAGACTAAAATAAACACTATTTAAATGTTCCACTGTGGAGGATGGGCTGGGCAAATGACATTCTCTTAGGCATCTTTGGTGTTTGATAAACACCAAACGTCTTAGGTGTTTATCAATTGTAATGGGGAAATAAGCTGATGATTCAGTGTTGAACAAAAGCAGAAGCATGTAAACAAGGACCAAAAGAATTTCACAGTGCCTGCAAAACAAAACAACACAACAACAAAAAAAATCCATAATCAAGCCAAAGTGCTAGTAATAGTTGTATTAAAAGTATCTTGATCTTAAATGCAATAATGCAAAGATGACTTCAAAAAGGAAGCTGAAAAAAAAACCCCATAATTCCCCCCAATATAGAGACTCTGTGAAGTTGCTGCTTGCCCAGAATTAATATTGGGAAGCCCTCCAAGAGAACCTTGGAGGTGCTCAGAACAGCTACTGGACGAAGAAGAAAATGAATAAAGCGGTGGGGGGGGGGGGGAGAGGATGTGTTCACATCAGTTACCCGTCTCTCCCCCTCCTCCAGCCCCTCCCATGTTACCGCACTGCCTCTTGAACCTACGACCTTCTCTTCTATAACTGGTGTGCGTGTGTGTGTGGTGGTGTGTGTATACAATATACTGAGTCCAGTTGGTGCCACCCATATGTGCACGTGCTTAGGGCTGACTGTTCAGGGCAGGGAAACCTACCAGGAAGCCCAAGGGACCATCTTCTATAAGAGCTGTAAGTTGGTGTCTTTATTTACTGCTAAGAGAAACAGTGTCATGCCTATAAGCGATACTTAACTAGGGACAGTGCTACGTGATCAAGAAAGTTCCAGCAGTTAAGAGCCTGGGAAGTGGGGTGGGGGAGGAGTCATTCCTTCCTCTCAACTTCCCTGTTCTACAAAAGCTCAGATTGAAGAAGGCAGGCCTTTCCTACATGCCTTCAAGCTTAATCTGAAACAAAATCACCCTGTAGGTTAAAGTGTGATTCCTGATAAATGTACCCTTCCATCCATCAGCTCACAAACTCCAGTGCTTGGGCAGATAAATGATGGGCAGAAGCAGCAGGCTACAATTCACTGGCTAGGCTTTCATTTTTCTCCTTATGTGCAGAGGATAAAAACCTACAGCAATCTCAAGAGCTCTAAAAGAATGATTCTCAGCTAGGGGTAATGTTGTTCCCCATATTCGGTAATATCTGATGACACCGAGCTATCACTGGTAGGGGTAGGATGCTGTTAGCATCTAGTAAGTGGAAGTCAAGGATGAGACTCGGCAGACTGAAAGACGCAGAAGAGCCCCTACGACAAGGACTCTCTACCCTGACATGCTAGCCTGAGAAACGCTGATCTAAGTAGTGGGTAGAAATTGAAAGAAGGAAAACTATTGAGACTTTTAGCTTAGGGTGAACAGAATGCTTAAACCCTCCCACAGGTATAAGTAAGAACCGGAGAAATGAGAAGGGTTGGTTGCCTGCCAATTTCTTGACCTAAGCCACTGAAAGGGAGTTGCCAGGATGCCTGATATTGAAGCATCCCTGAGCAAATTCTCCTTCTGCTCCACATGGTTTGGATCCTTGGAAGCAGAGTTTTACCCTCTCCATGTGCCGACTTTGTGCCTACAGATCTGCAACCTCATGTATGCATGTACGTATGTATGCATGCACGTATGTATGCATGCAAGCTGTGGGACTCAGTTACTACATCTGTGACTCATGGTGAAAAGGTTTTTTTCCCACATGACCCATTGGAGAAAGTCTTATGTACTTTCCACACAGGAAAGCTTACCTGTCATATTATTTTTGCTGCTAAACAAGAACACTATAAAACTGCTTGATCGGAAAAGAGGTTGTGTACGTTGCTTCAGGTCTACTGTGCTATTTACAGACTGGCCTGAATACATGTCTTCAGCAAGCTACTTCAGGGAAGAAATAATTGATCAGTTTCAAACTATACCAGGAATAGATTTTAACTCCATTCTTTTCCAAGATTGGCAGAGACCACACAGCCCAGGCAAGGCAGGGGGCTATAAGTGGACACACACCAGATTGTTGCATCAATAGATTCTTTGTGAAGAGTTTTCTTCTCTGAAGGGTTCATTTAAGCACACTCTCTCTTCTTATATGATTCCTGGGCCAACACAAACTGTTACAAAGTGTTGTGCAATCGATGACCTGAGCTGATTTAGGAGAATCACCACTTTATCAGGGAACCATAGGGTAGTTTCTCCCACAAGAGAATAAAAAGGTTACCAGAGGCTCTGGTTTGGTTTTTTTTAAAAAAAAAAAAAATAGAGGTGTCCAGGAATGATGGTGCATGCCTGTAATCCCAACTTTTAGGGGGCTAAGGCAAAGGGGTTACCACAAATTTAAGACCAATCTGATCTACAAAGCAGGACCTCTTTTCAAAAACTATCACCACCACCACCACCAGTGCCATCGCCACTGCCACCATGAAGCTGTAAGAACAGTGAAAGAAAATGGTCATTATCACCTCCCAACCTAGGGTCTGAAGGGCTACAGGATGAAAACACTACATATGCTATTGTCACATGCATTTAAATAGAAATTCTGCATAGAAGAGAAAGCATGCAGCATTTGTCTTTAAAAAAAAATTATTTGTGCTTGTTTCTCCTTTCGTTAGAGCCTTCTTTTCCCCACATAATTATCTACCTTCTACTTTCATGTTCCATATATGATTATTTTTTACTAAATCTAGATTCTGCCTATGGTGAATATGATTTTTTTTTCTGTATCTGGCTTATACTGTTTCTCAGGATGTCCATTTTCCTGCTTTACAGCTATAGAAACTCAACTGTGTAAATATATATTTTTAAACCAAATGATACATGGTCCAATGAATGCCCTATTAAAAAATTTTTTTTAGGGGCTGGAGATTCAGAAAACTGTCTGCTCTTCCAGAGGTCCTAAGTTCAGTTCCCAGCAACCACATGGTGGCTGGCAACCATCTATATTGGGATCTAATGCCCTCTTCTGGCATGCAGTTGTACATGCAGATAGAGTGCTCATCTACATAATAAATAAATAAATCTTTAAAAGAATTCTTTTCAATTGAAAAACTATTTTTATAATTTCAACTGTGTGATATCCCCAATTGCCTATAGACTAAAGACAGGTATTTTTGTGGTTTTCAGTATTTCCTACTACAAAAAGTGATTTAATGGTAATGTTTTAGGAATTCATTATTTTGGTCATTTATGAAAATATGCAAAGATTAACTTCCTAGAATGGGATCCAAGAATACACACATTTCTCTTTTGAAGCATCTCACCAGATTGCCCTCCACAGAGGCTGTGACAATTTCCATTCCACATATCATCACTAAGGCATTATACTAACTCCTTTTATAGAACTAAATAAGTTCAAACAATATTTTATTGACACGTTTTCTTTACTGCGACCTTATTGTATGATGTAAGTCACTTTTCACTTTGAGAGAACTTTTTAAAGTGGAAGCGATGTGCTTGCTAGTGCTGGGTAGTTGGAGAGCAGACAGCTATGTCCAGGGCAGTCTAAGACCTGCTAGTTGGATGCATCAAGACCCCGTCTATAAGGATCCCAAGGTTCTGCTACTCAGCCACTGCAGCTCTCTGGTGTAGCTTCTGCAGTTGTAATGGGTCCTCTCTATGCTGTTCCAAAATGCTGCACTGTGCACATTAGATAACTAGGAGGGGTCAACCTGCCTACCGATGGTTATCCATTGATAGTCAATGGTTACCAATCGCTGTCAATGCAATTTTCTTTTTTGGTTCACGATTCAGTTCATGATGTTTGTATTTTCATGACCTTTTAAAAAATATATAATTTTTTATTTTATTATAAAATATAGAAAACACAAATAAAGTAGATTAGTATAAAGACTTCCAATAACAAGATTTACATTTTGTTAAGACTTTTGTCAAAACATAAGTTTTGCTATGTACAACTGTGATGTGTGTGAGTGAGTGTGTGTGTGTGTGTGTGTGTGTGTGTGTGTTACATTTTGAAACTGATTACAGGCATCATGTCATTTCATCCATAAATTTTTCAGTAGAATGTAGATATTTTTATGCAATGTAAAGCAGAAAACATGGATTACAGAATACGGTTACTATAATAAACACCCATTTCAAGGGAACGTAGGGCAGCCATGCTCTTGTTGGTATTAAGGGAAGGATGTATATTCCCATAAGAGGAAAAAAGTTGAAAAGTGGTCCCTAGAAACTGGAACACTTACTTTTGCTTTCTTGAGTCATTATCTGAAGTACAACTTGACAACAATACTCGATGGCATCCAACTTCTATGTATCAAAGAAGTGTAAAGGGCACATAAATACAGCTAGAGTTGTGAGTCCAACTCTTCTCTCTCAATAGCTTACAGAGAAAGTAGAATAAGATTCTCTACAGTATAACCTACCTGACATTTAGAGAGTATCCCAAATATTAGAGGATAGTAGAACACACTCTATTCAAATGCTCACGGCAGAGTAATGAAGATGGACTGACTTGATGGCTACGTAAAGGACAACAATGTTAAACCCACTGATATTACATGAACCTTGTTCTTAGAAAACTGGAAACCAGCAGGTGAGCTGTCCCAGCCTCTCGCCAGCAGCAGCACTTGGGAGAGTGGACCCTGTGCCTTGACAGAGCAGCACTGGAGCTGGCTCTGGAGGCGCTGGATGCAGGTTAGCCAGCCTTGATAGAGGAGAATAAGACTGCAGGCCCTGCCTCTTGCCAGCGGTGGCCTTGGGTGGCCTAGCCTGAGCAGTGCTGGAGAGCTTGCCCTGCTGGTGCGGATAAGGGAGAGCCAGCAAGCCGACCAGCTCAGCTACCACCCAGGCCAAGATCCAGAGCTCAAGAGTTGGCCCACCCCAAAATCCATACCATCTGTGGAGGGCTGGGACGTATGAAATGACAGGTTCTGCTGATCTAAAGCTGCAGGATATCCATGACACAGGACAACGGGATAATGCGCAGGAGGCCCGGTGAGGATCCAATACTAATGGTTATCACAGAAACCAGAGCTCTTGAACCAGTCCACTGACTCATTGCAATGAACATTTGCAAGTGAAGATGTGTGGACAGAGGGATGTACTGTGGGACACACTGTGACACACTACAGCTTCCACGATGAGACATTTTCTATACTTTGTTTTGTTTGGTTTTTTTTTTTGGGGGGGGACATTGCAAGAGCAGAAGGTGAATATGAGGGCACAGGGAGATGAACAGGACTGGGGTGCATGATGTGAAACTCACAAAGAACCAATAAAAAGTTTTAAAAAACCCAAACCCTTTTTTACAAAAAAGAAAACAAACAAACAAAAAACAAAACACATTAGCCTGTCTACATACCTCCATCTTAACAGTCTAGGCCACCCTTAGTTTTCATACACAGGGCTTCTGCCAACCTCCACTGTGATTTTATATTCAAATGTAATCGCTGAGACTTTTCCTAAAAGGCCACATACAAATAGTTCACATCCAGAGTCCCAGCAACCCTTTATGCTATTACCATCAGTCTATGTACTAAATGTTTTCAAAAAACCCTCTTGACATCACTATTAACTACCCCCACTGTTTCTGAAAATACATGAATCAAATCGTGTTTCAGGGCCAGCAAGATGCCCCAGTGGGTAAAGGCACTTGGCAGACCCGAGCTTGATTGCCTAGATCCACATGGTGAAAGGAAAGAACCTACTCCCATAAATTGTCCTGTCACCTCCACGGCAATGTGTACCCCTGTCCTGCCACATGCCTAAAATAAAATAAAATGCAAATGAATAAATAAATAAACAAACAAACAAATAAATAAATGGTATGTCCTCATTTTAGGCTGTCACAACATTCTTTGGAATTACTGTAGAGTAATTATTTAACACGTGACTCAGTGAGGCTTGAGATCACTTGAGTCATGATTCTGGAGAAGGAAGGCTGGGAAGAGATACACATCACAGAGGCAGGGACCTACTGGAGTATATGATCATTTCTTTCTTAGTGACCCCACATAATTGTCAATACCCTCCTCCCATAGTATATTTTTCTTACCTAAGTTCCAGAAGCATGGCAGCTGTTCCTTCACTTGTAAATAAAATAAGAGTCTCATATTTCAGGCTCAGCTTCCTCTAGTTTCAGGAAGGGAGATGTATCCTGGAAAGTCAGCAATTATATTCGACAGGCAGTGACAAGGCAGCCTCTATCGAAACCTCTGCCGAAAATGACAAACAAGATTCCACCACTGCCTGGGACCTGAGCCATTTGGGACCTTCCAAGTCATACCTTGAGATAAGACTCATCCTGCTTTTCATTATCGAAGAAGGAGTTTCTTGTCTTTATTAATAGCGACCCTAACATGACCCCATCAGAACTGCAGACTGTCAAATCTGATGCACAAATACTGCTTTCTTTCTGGGAGTCCCTTGTGAAATCAGGACTCTATCTGGATTTTATGATTGCAGATAGGACCCCACTCAGTGCTAAAAATGCAGTTACCAAGTTTTCTCTGACTTTTAACAGGGAGGCTCCATCAGAATGCCTACACATGTCTTTCCACTCAGGCCCAGCAATGATGCCTGGTGTCTACCCGTAGATATCTCATCCCAGACTGTTTTCTCTGGCCTCTGGCATTGAGTCTCTGGGGTGAGATGGATGGATTTTGCACTTACCAAATCTATTTCTAAATGATTTCTAGTTTATTGCTATCTGGATATTTGGTTTCATTGGTACCTCGAACATACTTGGGTTATTTTTGTCTCATGGGTACCTGGCTCCCTCCAATAAATGAAAGCTACCAAGAACTTGTGATTTACCCTTATTCAGTGTGGTCTGGCAACAATTTTCAGAATATTTCAAAAAGTTGAAGTCAAGGAGGTTCGAGCATCCCCAAGCATGAGGTCTGTCTTGACTGTTTTGCTATTCAAAGTGTACTGGGCAATACCCACAACCACCGAAACTGTGAACTGTTCACTTGGAAAGAAACCCTGAATTGTTCTGTTTTCCCTCAAAAGACTTAACATGAGTGCTAGTATTTGATTTGATTTGATTTGATCTAAGAGTGATATATATGTTTTCCATTTCTGATTTATGGAACATGGATGTTCAATTAGTAAAGTCCATTTAAAAAAAAATCATAAAATCTTCAAAATCTTAAACATTTTGGATCCAAGCTTTTCCGATAAGAGATAATTGATAGGTACCACGACTCTTGAATATGTTTATAAAGGACAAAATATTCTCCTGCTTTCTCACACAGCAGAAGTATTTGGAGACATTCCCTCACGGGCTTCTTAGCAACCTCAGATACTTTCTTTCCATCATAATAATTTACTTTTGAAAGCATGACATCATTTATTTCCTTCCTTTTCTTCCGCCTAATTCCTTGCATTAGTACTGGAAAACTGATGGTAGTGTTCACAGAGCGATCATCTCTCCCTCTCTCAACATTCCTCAGGTGCCCATAATTCCCTGTATAGAGTTGAATCCCTGTAAACGTTCTCATCTCTGTGTTGGCATGTGCCTGTTGTTGTCAGTGTTTAGGTTTCGTTTAGGCAGCTATGTTGATGAGACTTCATAGGTTTAGCCCTTCCAACATTTGTAGGAGACACCACGTCACAGAAAACCTTATGTTCCTCTGGCTCTTCCTACATAATGTTCTCTGTAGTTTTTAAGAACTAGTTTTTATTTTTATTTTTTGAGATTATAATATAACTGCACCATTCCTTCCCTCCCCATCCCCCCTTTCAGACTTCTCCATGCCCCCCCTCCCCTGCTGTCCTCTTTTTCAAGTTCATGGTCTTCTCTTTAATTGTTGTTTATTACCTATAGAGTATTTATATATATAAAATATTTATATATGTATAGTATATACATATATATTCATGTATATACATATAATACACACAAATATAAAATGTTCAGTCTGTATAATGTTACTTGTATACATATGTTTTCAGGGTTTGACCATTTGATATTGGATAGCCAACTGGTGTGCCTCTTCCCTGGGGAAGACTGTTTCTCTAACTCTCAGCATTCCTCAGTTTTCTATAGTTCTTTGCAGGGTTGAGGCCTCATGAACTTTTCCCCACCCACTTCATGATGTTCTATTGCTGTTGACTTGTTCAAGTCATATTTAGGTAGACATACTATTGAGTCTTCACAGATGTAGCTTCTGACACTTATAGGAGACACAGTTTCACAGCAAACTCCCTGATTGCATGGGAGAGCTTACAATCTTTTTGCCCACTCATCCAAAATGAGCCCTGAGCTTGGGTGCAGGGGTCGTAGATGTATTAGTCCTTAGGGACTCCTTAGGGACTTGTGCTTAGGGGCACAAGTCTAGGAGACAGATGTAGGCCCCATCCCTGTTTCCAGTCCTGTGTTCAGCTTTCTGGTTGCCTGTGATGGTGTAAAGAGCTCTATCTCCTCTCTGCCATGAAATGGAAATCCCCTGAATCCATAAGCAAGACATTTCCTTCCTCCCTAAAGTTACTTCTGTGCGTGTTTGTTACATCTTATAAGAAAATTAAGTAACTACATTCCCTCCAGCTGACACAGGAAACCCAGACAAAACCAAGCAGTAATTTCTAGACTGAAAAGGAGAGGCCACGCCCTCGCTGTGAGAAAGGAAAGGAAGCAAACCTGTGAGGGCGGTGCTGTGACCGCCTGGTTTGCCTCAAGGCACTCGCCAGACTGCAGCATGGGATGCCGGGAAAAGAACTAACTAGTCCTTCGGAGCTGACAGCGCAGAGCTTGTCATTCAGACAAGGTGAAGATGCTGCTGGGATTTCTAAGGCAGGTCACTAGGGAGGGAGGGCCTAATATATGAGGAAAGAGTGAAAAGAAAATCTTAATGGGCCTGGGGGTGGGGAGAGCTCAGCAGGTTCCTAGTATGACATCACCCACTTTAACCCCAGAAACAAGACAGGAGGATCTCAGGGCCTTGCTGGCCAGCCAATCTAGCTGAAACAGGCTCAGTGACAGAGTCGATCTCCATAAGGAAGGTGGAGAGCAATGGTTAAAAGTTCCTGACGTCTATTTATGGCTTACACACACTCACACATAAGTGAATGCACATGTTTATTCCACACAGAGAAGAGGAGAATGGGAAGGAGAAGGAAGAAGGAAAGAAGGGAAGAGGGAAGGAGGGCGGGAGGAAAGACAGAAGCAAGCAAGCACAGTGCTTTAAAATTTACTTATGTATCAATGAAAAGGTTGTCATCTTACATTTTTACTTTAAGAAGATAGAACAAAAAGACAAATTAAACTCAAAGAATTAGAAGAAATAAACCATCAACAGGAGAGGTCAATAAAGCAGAAAATAAATAAATCACAGAAAATCATACAAAAAAAACCCCATTATTTGTTGGAAAACTAATAAAAGTTGATAGTCATTTAGCTAAACTGATCCAAAGAGACACTAGCAATTATTCTCTAAAAAGAAATAAGAAAAAAAAAAAACCATTATAGCTCTTATACAATTAAAGAATTAACATATGAATTCTGAACAATTTGCCAGCAAATATGTTAACTTGGATGAATTTTTTTAAATATCAAGAAAGGAAAAAAGATGCCTGCCAAAGAGACACAAATATGGAATTTTGAGACCTGTGTCTATAAAAGAAATTGTATTCTTGTGACTAAAACTTCAAGTCCCAGAGGCTCCACAGTTGAAGTTTATCAAACATTTAACAGAGAAATACTATTTCCACACAAGCACTTTCATTCAAAATAATGTTCCAGATATATGGAATGTAGTAATATTAATAGATCAGAAAAACACTTGACAAAGATAAAAGATGAGAATTTCAAGCAAAGTGAGGGTAAAAGAGAACTTCCCCACCTCATAAAAGGCTTCGGAAACATGACCCACAGTATTAGACGTTGTAGCGACATGTTAGGCATTTCCCCACTGGGAACTGTAAAAGTAAAAACATTATGTATACTATACTATATATATATATATATAGTATGCATATATGTATTTATTACACATGCATAATATATAAACGGAAAATTTAATGACCAGAGATTTTCTAAGATGTGAAACAACCAAAAGTGTAAAAAAAATTTTTTTTGTCTATTTCTTATAAAACCAGGCACTGACACTGTGTTCTTTTCCTTTCTTTCTTTTCTTTTACTTTTTAAATTTTCATTTATTTATTTTGGTGTTGGGGTTTTTGAGACAAGATCTCCGGCTGCTCCGGCATTCAGTTCACAGTTCTGGGATTAAAGCTGTGCATCAACACACCTAGCTCACACTGTTACACTGATCTAAAAGAAAAGAAAAAAAAAATGCAGGTTGTGACACTTAGTGTTCACTTTCAACTTGTCAGAAGCTGGGATTGCCTGTGAAACTGGCCTCTGGGCATGTCTGAGGGAGACTACCTAGACTACATTAATCAGGGAGGAGAAGCACCCACTACAGGTACCACTGTTCCCTGGAAAAGGCTGGAAGTGACAATGTGTTCAATGCTTTTCCTCCTGACTGTGGATGTGAGGGAAACAGTGGCTTCAAGTTCCTGTCCCTTTCACTTTCACTCCGTGATGCGTTCCCAAGATGCATTCCCTGGACCTTTATCCATGAGCTAAAAAAAGATCCTTTACCACTAAATGGTAATTTGCTGTGTGTAATAATACATATAATATATAATACAACATATAACATGTAATATGTAATATAATAATAATATTTCATTGTACCACATTTTCATCACCTGTTCATCAGCTGATGGAAATCTAGGCAGCTTCCGTTTCTTGGCTGTTTGTGACTAGAGTGGTGATAAACATGGATGAGCAAGTACCTCACATCTCAGAGGGCACACAACACTGCTTGGAGGATTCTTGGAGATGGACTGGATGCCTTTTGCATTATGAGATGGATGCCTTGGCTGACTGAGATGTGCTTTTAGATCAACCTGACAATGGGTGGCCCCTTGTGATGGTTCATCCTTGCTGTCAATTTGATTAGACTGAGAGGCCCTGAGGGTCCTTGGACAGTGTATGAGAAGTATGTTTTTGAGGGCCTCTCAAGAATTAATTAAGTGGGGGAAGGCCCACACTAAAGGAAGCTACATATGAGTGTACGTATGGAAAACGAGAAAAGAACCTTGAATTGATTTTAAAGTACAGGACACTGAGACAGGAGAATTATGAGTGCAACCCCCCTTGAGCTAAACAGTGAGTGCATGTAGGAAAAAGTGTGGGAGGAGAAGGGAAGGGTCCTAGCACAGTTCTTTCTCTTTCTATGGAGTCTATGAGGCTCCATCTTGTCCCCTCATAGCATGAAGGACTGACACCCATGAAACTGCACCAAAATTAATTTTTCTTCCCCTTAGCTGTTTTGTCCAGGTGACTAACACATTCACCACCTGGGAGTGTGACAGCTGTACACTTAAAGACAACCTATCTTGATTGTTACAGACAGGGAAGCCGTCTCAAGGAGGCAAAGAGCCTTTTCTTGGGTCACACAATCAATGTACACTAGAATAAGGGGAAGGAAGGTTAGTCTTCATTGGTCCACCTTCATCCCCCAGCCAATGCAATACATTCGGAATGTGGAGTGATGTCTGTACATTTAGACTTAGACTATGAAAACGTCTACTTTTCAAGAAGCTTTAGTATGCTTAATTTTATATTTTAATGCTATTAACACCTTTACAAGTTTATGGGAAAGCATACAATAATTCGAAGCAATTCTTTAGATGCTTTAACCAACATCCCCCTAGGGATATTTTCCCAAGTGACAGTGCAATGTCACAACTAGATGGTGGTGTCCACCAATCCTGTCTGGATTATATAGTTTGCTTTGTCCTCGTGGGTGCATGCCTTTTGGACTTCTGTATCTTACCACACATATAGGTTCATGTTTACCCACACTGCCAAGACAGTGAATAATTTTTATCAGCACAAGTACCCTTCATGTTGCCCCTTGCAACATCACCTCCTTTCCTAAGCACCCTCACCAGTGGTCTTTCCAGTTCTAAAATGTTGTCATATCACAGTTTTATGTAAATGGAGTCATCCAGTACTGGCCTTTCACACTTGCAATGCTCCCTGGAGATCCATCTAAGATGGATGGATCTTCCATCAACAAGAAGATTCCATATTGCAGCTATCAATCATTAGTTCCTTTTTCTCTGTTAAGTCCTATGCTACAGTTTGTAGAACCATTCAAATATGAAGTCATTTATCTAAGCCACTTTCTGGCTTGGGGCTGTTACTACTAATAAAATTGTTATAGACAGTCATATACAAGTTTATGTGAGTATAAATTTTCATAGACAATTGCCCAAGGGTCCAATTGTCATGGCGATTCCATATAACTGTCTGTCTGTCTATCTATCTATCTATCTATCTATCTATCTATCTATCTATCTATCTATCTATCTAATCTATCTATATATCTATCTAATCTCCTGCCCACTTGGTTTCAAGACTGAACAGATAAGTTAGCATCTCTGCAGCGATGGAGGTATGGTCCATTTCTCTGTATCCTCCAGAGCATTTGGTGCTGTTAACTCTTTTTTGCAGTTGACATCCTGAAAGCTATGTGATAGAACCTCAACATGGAATGAGCTTGCATTTCTGTGAGGGATAGTGATGGCAGACATCCTGTGCTAATTTGTCATCTACAGATCTTCTTCAGCCAACATCTGTCCATTTGTGTCTTTTACCCTCTTTTGACTTGTGTTAGTTCTAGACTGTGATCCACTGTGGAATATGTGGTTTACTCAGATTTTTCCCCACTGTGCTGCTTTGTTCTTTATCCTCAGCACAGGGACTTGCAGACCAGAGGTTTTAGTGTGGAAGAAGTCCAACTTCCCAGTTTTTCACTTTGATGGATCATGCTTTTGGTTTCGAGTCTGGGGAAGCTGCCAGAGTGGTCAGATTTTGCCCATTGTGTAGTCACGGCACTTCATCTGGACAGCTGTGACAGGGTCTCCCTATTCCCTAATAACTGCTTACGCCACTAAATATGAGTTCAAACACTATAAACCTACAGGTTACAAACAATGTAGCACAGATGCATTGTTGAAGCACTCTGCTCCTCCCTGAAGAATCTCTTCTTGGAATTTTTGCTAAGACTGAGTGAAGCTCTACACCATTCCCACCACACAGAAAAGAATGGCGTCTCCACCACTACCCTCTAAACATACTCCCCACTATTCAAAAAACAAAAACAAACAAACAAAAGGGCTCTAATTACAGTAGTGACAAGAATGATGGTAGGAAAGTGAGACTCTATGTGGTGTACATGAATATGTGCACGTGTGTGTTCATATGCATGTGAGGGTTAAAGGTCAAGCGCCTCCCTCTACAGTTGCCATCTTACTTGTTTGAGATGGTCTGCCACTGAGCTTGGTGGTCACTGATTTGGGAAGACTAGCCATGCCCTGTGCTCCAGCCAGTCTCTTGTCTCCATCCCCCAGTGCTGGGACCACAAGCTCATGCAGACATGCCTGGTCCTCATGCTTGAGTGGCAAGTACTTTACCAACTGAGCCTTCTTTCTACCACAAGTATTGCCTAACTGAGCCATGTCCCCTCCATATGCCGCCACCTCCACAGAGAATTCCGTGGTCGTTCCTATGGGCCGTGCACTCTTTTCCTCACCTCACTAACTCAATAGCACCACATGCCCCTCTTGAACAGCTTGGTTTGCTTTCCTGTTCTGGCCTGGTCTTATCCATTTTCCAAAATGTCTGGCTTCCCAAGGCCAAATATTGTGTTCTCTTCCTCTTTGGCACCCCTGAAAGACTCAACATGCATCAAAGACCAAGAGTCAGTGAGTTAACAAGAACGGACATGGCATCAATGCAAACACACATCACGTCCTCACCATGCCCGCTGTCAAGTCAATGCAGTTGCAAGCAGAGTTGTCTTTGTAATCTCCAGATCAGCTTTAAGAATGAACTTTTTAGAATTCTTATTTTTCTTGGGTATCTTAACATTTTACAACAGCAGAAAGAAGAAAAGTATGGAAACACTGAAATGAATTCCATACTGGATATTTTAAACTCTTCTATGGCCAGTATTTGTATTCATAGTTCCCTTAATGAACTAAGATGCCATGTTCCCAAATACTTGTTAAAGACCTTCATGCCACCCCCAAATTTATTTACCATGTTATGATAAAAATTCTCCAGTTTTCTGTGAAATTGGAAGGTGACAAACATTCTAGTTATGGGGACTCCCATGAAAAGGAATGGCTCTTTTTATTTCAATCCCAAATAGTTTCTATAAAATACATGCCCATTGTTTCCAGCACATGGAATATACTTTATAAATGTCAGATACATTAAACATCTAGATCAAGAAAGTCATAAAAGCCTTGTTAGCTCCCTAAAGCATATCACAAAGACATGAAATCTCAGAGCATTACAGATAACACAGTGTCAGCTTATTATAAACAAAAACAGATAACAGATAATGTCAAAGCCCTGCTTTTATTTTATTATTTTTTTCTTTTTTGATGTTTGGGTTTGTTTGTTTTTTTTCAACTTTGGCAAATGGCTTGGATCTTCTGGTTTGAAAAAAAATGTTTCTCTGATTATAACGCATCAAGAAATGCTGCCTGCCTCCTTTCTTTTTAAGAGTTTTCATTTGATCTATTATGTGCACACACAGATAACATGCATGTATGCTGTGGCATATGTGTACCGTTTAGAGAACAACTTTTGGGAGTCACTTTTCTCCTTCTGAAGTGGGGTCCAGTGATCACGTCCAAGCCATCAGGCTTCTGTGGCAAACACCTTTACCTACTGAGCCATTGTACTGATCCATCCCCTCTTCCTCTCTCTCAGACAGTGTCTTGATATATAAGCCAGGATGGTCTCCAACTCACTGCAATCCCCTGCCTAGCCTCCCACAGGCTGGGATTATAGGCCTGTATTCCATGCCCAGCTCTCTTCGTTTCTTAGTACAAAGATAAAACTCTCTTTCCCTAAGGGGTCGCCTCTGCTCGGATTTAAACTAGGTTTCATTGTGAAGGCCTCTGGAAGGTTCTACACTCTCTGTCTCATCTGCAGACTTTCAGATCACAAGGGTTCTTGCTGTGGCCTCCAGATAGCAGCGGTAAGAACACACAGTGGGTCTCTCAGATGACAGTTATGATAGGCGCCTATCTGCAAGTTTAGTACATTATCATTAATAGTGTGAGGGGTGGGCTCTGTCTCATGGCATGAGTCTCAAGCTGGGCCAGTCATTAGTTCACCATTCCCTCAATTTCTGCCTTATCTTTAGCCCTGCCCATATTGTAGGCAGGGCAAATAGCTGATGGAAATAGATGCAGAGATCCTATGGAAGGAGGGGAGGAAGGAGCGAAGGAGCCAGAGAAGTGAAGGACACCACAAGAGAACATGGAGAATCAACTATCTTGGGGCCCACAGAGACTGACCTGTCAAACAGAGAGCATGGATGGGACAGACCTAGGTCCTCTGCACATATGTAACAGTTGTGCAGCTTGGCCTTCATGTGGGACCCCTAACAGCAGGAGAAGAGGCTGTCTCTGACAATGTTGCCTGTCTTTGGATCCTAACTGGGCTGCCTTGTCTAGCCTCAATAGGAGAAGATGCAGCTAGTCCCACTAACAACATGATATGTCAAGGCAGATTGATATCATGGGAGGCCTCCCCCTTTCTGAGGAGAAAGGAAAGACAAGAGGATGGGGGAAGGGAAGGCGAGAGGGAGTGACTGGGAAGAGAAGCTGAAATCGGACTGTTAATTAATTAATTAATTAATTAATGAAAGAACATACAGTGGGAGCTTCCCTCAGCAGTGCGAGATAGAAAGTTTGCTGTCAAGAGCTGCTCTGGAAAGGCTTTTTGTTTCCACCCTGCGGCAGATGTGCACAACTGACACCTTCAGCGGGGGATTATCTCATGCACACACAACCAGCACTTAGGAGCATCTGCTCTCCGCTGTTCACTGTTTATTGCCACTAGGGGAAGATGAAAAAATAAATACATCGTGGCTGCAGCTTGAAGAGAGATCACTGCAGAAAAGCGTGGGTCTGGATGCTAGGAACCCCCAGCAAAACAGGAAAACGGTTCTGGCCTAGGGACCCTCTCATAGGTGATACAGCCCCGGAACCAAGCACTAGAGGAAAAGTAAGTGCATGCCAAGTGGGACGCAAAAAAGTGGGAGGGGTCCTTCCAGGCATCGGAAACTGCCCGTGCAAAGGGCAGTGAAGGAAAAAGTCATAACTGAACATGGCCAACCCAGGAATGGGGTTCGTGGAGAGCGGAGATGCCTATGAGTGAAATACATCAGTATGCATAAGTAGACTGGAGCCGGTATTTTTAAAGACTTTGATTTGCTGTTATTAATGTTCTGATTTTGACTGACAAGAGCTACCCACTATAATGAGATACAGGGAAAGCGAACTGTTTGTGAGCTGTGCTGAACATGGCTTTATCTCATCTTCTCATGGCTATGTGGTTCTTCTTTCCCACTGAACAAGTGGGAAACCGAGGCTTGGTTGTTCAAGGATTGCTGAGGCCTGCTTCACCTTCATTGCAGGGAAAGGTTGTTCTCTTCACTGTGTCAAACAATTCCCTCTTCATATGGAAGGACAAGCAAAAGGACTTCCAAATTTCTCAATCCAGGAGCTCTAGGAATCTGCTATCAGTGTGTTGTTTGTGAGCAAAAGCTCCCTCCTTACTTCAATTCAGCTACTCTTAAAAGCAAATATTAAATCCTTATTTGAGGGGGCTACAACCACTGGCCCACAAGGACCACCTTGTCAGCAGTGAATTAGAAGTAGCTTTCTTGGTAGCTTCATTTATCCACATGCCTGTGAACCTTCCCTACTCTCCTTCAGTGGTAAGCCTTATCTAGTGGTGATCCTACCAGTGACTTATTCGTGGCCTTTTCTCCAGTCCCCTCCCTTCCCAATGCCAAACATATGTCAAATGACGCTTCCATTATGCAAATCAAAACTCTGCTCTGGTTCTGAGAGGAAAAATAAGCTTCAGTAAAATTTCACCCAAGGGAATGTTGGAGCCCAAAAAATTTTACAAGAAATATTTTATCCGATGTTTGAGGAGGAGGCAATTTATGTGCTATTCAAGCTCCTTCAGAATAAACACAAAGGTGGAATATGCCCTAAGTCATTCCCAAGCCCAATACAACAGAATGATAAAATGACAAAGAAATATTTCCAAAATAAAGATGACCCCCCCCCCCCGTGAAAACAGCAAGATGGTGATAGTCTAGATTTGAATCAAGGTTATAGAACTCACTAGGTTTATCTCCTTGGAAAACACTCCTGTTTTCATATCTATGACTGTCTTTAATAAGATGATAAAACCCAACAACAGTTTAAGAGACTTGATGATGATGGTGATGGTGATGATGCTTACACTGGCTACTTCCCTTGCAATGTTCTAAGACCTTTCTATGCATCAAAGCCTAATCATTCCAATGCAAATGAAATAGGTAATATGCTAATCCTAACTTTACAGGTGAATTAAACAAGACAGGAAGAAGAGAGGCACCAGAGCCACACAGTCTGTGTATAACAGAGCTACATATAAGATGTGTATTCTCCCAGAATTCATATGCTGAAACTCTAGGCCTCGATTTGAGAGTACCAAGAGGTAGCACTAGTGGAGGTGATTAGATCATGCTATAATTTAAAGAAGAGACTAACTAGCGCTCTGTGGGCAGTGAAAAGTATAGAGGGAGGACTGACCTGACAGTATACACGACAGCTTTCAAGCACTGATTATTTCAAGCACTGATTCAGCCATATGTAGTGCTGAGGTCAGATATTACATTTGAATGCATATAGTGTGTTTTATTCTCTATTTTGTTTTTCCTGGAAATATCGCCAAAGGAAAAAAAAATATTATAAGGAACTTGCCTTCTTCCCTCAGCATCAAGCTCTTTCTCCTCTTAGGAGATGCTAATTAAATGCTGAGTTTTAGGAGAGATCATGAAATGGGATAAGGAAGTCTATGAATGACAACAATGTGTCTACTGCTAGACTCACAGGGAAATGGTTGGAGTGCATGGGGAGTAGGACTGTACTCGGAGACGGGATACAGAGGGCAGGCACTAAAATTCCAGTGCCAGAGGAATGAAAACAAAACATTAGAATGTGGAGCAAAAAAAGAGAGAATCTGGTAGGGGCATCCAGCTTCAAATGCAGAACAAATCAACTGCAGAGAATGAAAACCAAGCCTAAACACATAGATCCTCATGAAATAGACACCGGGCCCTCAGTTCCAGACACCTCAGAGAGCAGAAGGAAGGCTGTATGACAAGAGACCAAGGACATACAGAACATACATCAGAGATGAGGTGAATGTATCGAGACTCAGAAAACACAGCTGTGGATTCACCCATCACTGAGCAGTTTTACAGTTCAACCACACAGGAAACCAAGGGGTCTGCATTGACTGCAGGTGCCAGAAAAAAAAAGTCTTTTGTTTCTCCTAACATCCCACCAGAACAGTGCCAAGAAGTCATAGCAAAAAGATCTCCACTACAGCTGAAGTTAGGTGGCTTTGCAGTCAACATATCTGCCAACATATCTTACTCTGGGAATCTAGAGCAAGGGTCTGTCAATTGTACTCAGAATTGGCCTGCAGCATCTCCCTGGCACTGGCACGGGAGGAAAACAAAAACAAAAACCTTTGAGTAAGAACCATGGAGAGTTCCGTATGTCCTCACTTCCCTATACCAACACCAAACTAGGGAACCTAACTACCAAAGGGGGCAGAGGGGAAAGACATGGCTAAGGCATACTTGGGGAGCAAAGTTTCAGAACCACTGTGCCCCAGCACAAACAAGGCTACCCCTCCAGCAGGGCAAACTACATATACCTCAAAGTTACAACAATCCAGCCCCACTAGAATTTGAAAATACTTCAGCTGAAAGGATATGGTGATTAAAAAATCCAACCAATGGCTTATTCTCATATGTACAGGTGCCAATATAGAAACACCAGAGATATTGAAACAAAGTCAATATAGGATGTTCAAGCTAATTCCATAGACAGAGAAACACAAAGAAAAAAGTCAAAACAAATTTTTGGAAATAAGAGGCTCAAGAAGTCAAATAAAAAGTTCAGTGGGAAGTCTCACCAATAGAATGGATCATGTGGAAGACAGAATATCAGGATCTGAAGCTAAGACTTGAGTTAGAGCATTCAAAAAAAAATAACATTAACATGATAAAGTATAAAGAGAATGTGTAAGATCTTTGGAAAGTCACAAATAGACCAAATTCATGATTCATAAAGATAGAACAGTGAAGAAGAGTACAAGCTAAAGACACAGAAAACATATTCAATAAAATATAGCAGAAAGTTCCCAAATATATATAGAGAGATGACCAACCAGGAAGGTTTCAGACACCAAACTGTCAAGACCAAAAAAGAATCTTCCCATGTCATATTACAGTTAAGACATTAGACCAGGCAGTGGGGGTACATGCCTTTAATCCAAGCTCTCAGAAGGCAGAGGAAAGTGACCTTTGTGAGTTCAAGGCCAGCCTGGTTTACAGAATGAGTTCTAGGACAGCCAGGGTTATACAGAGAAACTCTGTCTTAAAAAACAAACAAGCACACAAACAAAACAGAAAATAAGTATGCAAACAAAGAAAAGACTCAAAAGCCCTAAGCTGTAAGCATGAAATTACATTTAAAGAAAAACTCAACAGAATAATAGAATATTTCACAAGAAAAGCTATAAAGGCTAGGAAGGTATACAATGATGTAGTTTAAGCTAAAAAGATAATAATTGTCAACCGAGATTACTGTATTCAGCAAAACAATCTTCATAATTGATTGAGAAAGAAAAAAATCACTTTGAACAAATGCTAAGGAATTCATAATTGCTAATCTAGCACTGCAGAAAATACATGAAAGATTATGATATTTGGAAGGGAACAATAAACAAGTTCGTGAGGCTAGAGGATAGAAAGACTAAGGGGCAGGATACATTGGTGGGGGGCTGGAACAAAGAAAGGGAAAGGGAAAAATGACAGTACATTTAACATTTTTTAAAAGAGCAAAACATACATGCATAAAACACACATTTCAAATAATTGTTAAAAATCAATTCAATATAAAGGAATAAATTATGTCAGGACACTAGGTAAGTACATGCCAAATGAAGATTACAGAACAACAAATGGTAAGAATTAATATATATCTTTTTGGATAACCCTGAGTTTAATGTTTTTAATTTTATAGCCAAAATTTAGAAACTAGCAGATTAGATTTAAAAGCTTTGACCTATGCTAACTTGACATAGACAGATAGAGTTATAGAGTGAAAGGATGGAAAAAAAGATAGTCTAAGCAAGTAGAACTCAAAAGCAAATAGGTGTAACTATGTTAATACTGAGAAAGCAGGTATTAAGCCAAAATTACTCAGAAAAGAAAGATTAGAGAATATACAATTAAAAGCATGCATGCCACATTTTAGTTTATGCATTGTCACAGAGAAAAATTCATGTATAGAAAAGTATACATTGACCTTAACACAACAATAGTGGGTGACTTCAATGCTCAACTCTCACTAATGGACAGGTAACCCATACAAAAACTACCAAAGTTAAATAATACTATAGATCAAATTGACTAATACTTAGTTGCATGCTAAATCAGCAAAAGCCCTAACATATAGTCTTCTTATCACTACATAATTTTTCTTTAAAATAGATCATATTTGAGAACACAAGACAAGTCTAAACAGGTACAAGAAAATATCAAACAATGATATTTAAGCAGTAATAAAAAGTTTCCCAATGTTAAAAAGCTAGTAACTTACTGCTAGATTCTACCAGACACTTAAATAATAATTGTTACAAATTTCTTTTAACCTGTCCCTAAAACAGACAGGGGAAGAATGCTACAAAACTTATTATATGAAGTCAGTATTACCCCAGTACCAAAACTAGATAGAGATGCAACAAAAAAGAACACTACAGACTAATTTCCTGAATGAACATAGATGCAGAAATTGCCAATAAAACACTTACAAACTGAAGTCAAGAACACAGGGAAAAGTGTTGTATTTTTGCATTCTAGAGACACAAGGATGGTTCAACATATGTACATAACTTCAATATAGCATACCATAGTCAGAAATCACATAGCCATATTAAGTAGATTTATAAAGTTCAACATCCTTTCTTAATAGGATCCCTGAATAAAAATCAGGGATAAAAGGACACAACTCAAAGATAATAAATGTTATCTGTGACAAATATATAGCCAATATTTCACTACAGTAGGAAAAAAGCTAAAAGAGTTTCCACTAACATTAGGAGTGAGACACTGATGTCAGTTCTCCATAGTCTTACTCAATTCATTTCTTGAAGTGTCAATTAGAACAATAATACAGGATAAAGAAACGGGAAGAAATAGGAACAATAGAAGCCATATAACCCATTTTATAGAGGATACACTATACCCAAGTCCTTAAGGGATCCACCCAAGCATTCTTAGAATTGATAAACACTTTTAGCAAAGCAGCAGCATGTAGAAGTGATAGTTTCCCTATATCTTAGAAACAAAGATGCTGAGATGGAAACCTAGAAAAGTAAACACATTTCAGAATAGTTTCAGAAAGATACCCAGGATGAAGCTGAATTCAGAAAGTGAAAGACCCTTAAAATAAAAATTCTAAGACAGTAGAGGGAGAAGACAGAAGTAACAAGCCCTCCTAAATGGACAGGGTTAATGCTGTGAGAATAGCTTATTAGCAACCGTGATCTAGAGTTCCATACAATTTCCATCAAGTCTGGTCACATTCCTCACAGATTTAGAAAACAGCAATATTAACATGCATATGGAAGGCCAAAGACTCTGAAGGGCCAAGAAACCCTTAGTTAACAGAGGAATGATGGACACAGCACAATACCTGACTTCAAACTATACCAGGACAGTTCTTAAAAACAGCACTGTAGGATCCTAAAAGCAAAGATGCAGGCCACAGGGAGAGAAGAGAAGATCTAGAAGTAAACCCAAGCAGCTACAATCCCATTTTTTAGGATTTTGTTTGAGAAGTTTATACATGCGATACAATATGTTTTGATCAAATTTATACCTTTTACCTTCTCACTAATTCTTCCTCCCACATTTTCTTTCTGAATTTCATGTGCTTAAGATAAAACCCACCAAGTACACTGAGTGTTGCCTGTACGTGCACGGGCAGAGAAGCACCTCCAAGAGAACGGGAGCCTCTCAGCGACCACATTCTTGGAAAACACTGACTCCCCACCCCAGGAGCCCCCTCCAATTGCCAGTTGCCCCCCACTCCAGGGTAGATTTCAAGAGCCCATTTCTCATCCATGTTGAGACTTTGATTGCTTTCATCGTAGAAGATCACTTTATGAAACCACATAGATTGTAAAATGGGGAACATTTTTTAATATTCTTTTCCATTTAGGGGAAAGCCAGGAGGTCTTTTCCTATTATCCTTCACACTCCAGGATTTCTCCCAGAACCTTCCAAGAAATTCTAGGTTTGAAGAAAGGGTGATGGTGACCAAGTCTTTCTTTGAGGGTCACGCCGACAGCCAAATGACGACTTTGTGCCACTTTTCATTTTATAAGGGGCTCGAGGTTTAACCCAGAGCATTTGTGTTTCCTTATATCCCTGCAAAGGTCTTAATCGCTTAGATCAATATGTTCTCACAGCACAAGCAAGCTTCTCAACAGCTGGAATCACCATTTAACTTCAGAAAATACAAATGAGATTACTTATTTAATTATTGGGATGTGACAATTGACTAATATCCGAGAAATAAAAATTGTCGTATCTCCACCCGTCACTCTGCTCCACAAGTAAATACCAGTAAAGATGTATTAAAGAAATGAAAAGTATTCCCCCAAATACATGCAAGTAGCTATAAAACCTGTACTATTTACATGCTTCTAAATATAAATATTTATATCTGTACTCTTATATACTGATAATAAAGGAAACAGCCATGAGAAACAAACCATTGGCAAACATACTCCTTGACGATGCACACGTGGCAAATTAAGGCCAAAGAACATGTGAACACGATGTAAGAATCAGAGTCTTAATGACTCACAAGTTAAGAAACATTTTGTTGTTGTTGTTGTTGCCCAAATATGCAAAGATGCTTTCAGTGTTTTCATGAGTGTGGGTTAAGATTAAGAGAGAAGGCATTCAAATAGGGGGAAGAGCATAAATGACAGAACCTTTAGAAGGGCAACTTGCTAATATATATTGAAGGTTTTAAAAATAACCATGCTATTTGACTTCATAATTTCAATTTGGTAAGTGTATCCTTGGAATATGAAAAGAAGTGTGGAAAGATTTAATTGCAATTCTGTTCATTATCATGTTGCTTGCACTTTTGAAAAATTGGAAAAAATTAAATGTCAAGCAATAGGGGATTAATTAAATAGATTATAGTTCATGTGCATAAAGGAACACTATGAAATTACAAAAATATTAACATGGATAGTTTCTCATATATTTTAAAGTATAAAATGTTTTATTCAATATACATTTTATAAAAAATACATATACTTAGAATATATGTACATATATATTTAGAAAATTATATATGCTATAATTTTTATGATTTTTATTTTTATACTTTATTATTTTATTTATTTATTACCATTTATTCACTTTGTGTCCCACTTGTAGCCCTCTCCATCCCCTCCCAGTCCCATTCACCCTCCCTCATCTCCTCCCATGCTCCTTCCTCGGTCCACTGATAGGGGAGGTCCTCCTCCCCTTCTATCTGACCCTAGCCTATCAGGTCTCATCAGGGCTGGCTGTAGATGCTATAATTTTAATAATATCATATGCGCTTATTCTATCTAGAATGACAGGCTTTGTTCTGCTTATCCTCATATATTTATTTCTCCCAAGTAATTACTATACATTGTTTGGTGGTAACAAAAGGCAATAATGGTTATTTTCACATGGAACATGAGCGTAGCATATACGTCAGATGCTTTGCTTTGGTAATTGACTTAGTACTATCCTACGCAGGAAGCCACAGGAAATGAACCACATGCATTCTTCCAACCCCGTGGATCCTGATTCTGTGGAATTAGTGCAATGCATTGGCAATGAATTTGTTAAGTGCATCATAAAAAAAATGAGCTGAGTATTCCTGACTTCCCACATTCCCTCAGAATTTGCATAGATCCCCACAGAAATTAGATGAGTGCACATTCAAAAATTCTATGGTCTGTTTCTTCCAAACTCACTTCTCTTAAAAATTGCACTGCAACGCCACGTGTGCTCTGACCACTTTCTCTCAGTGTATCTTTCCTTGCGATTAATAATGGATTTATTTCATCAGTGAAACACATTTTACTGTCAACAGAAAAAAAATATCTTCAGCATATATATCTTCAGCATATATTTTATGTTTGTTGAACTTAAGTCACATTATATTAACTAGGTCTTTAGTCAATAACGTCTTTATTTAACCGATGATCAGAACTGTATTGATTTCTGGCACATGTCACGATGTTCTGGGGCGTGTTTCCATTGTGGGATGGCTAAAACATGCTAGTTAATGTAAGCATCATGCTATCATAATTGTTTTTTTAATGTGAAAAGAACATTCTTTTGAATATTCTTTACCCTCAGCAATTTATATATATACCATATATACATATATTTTACACATATACATATATATACAACATATATACATATTTATAAATATTTATGCATATATTACTCAGAATTTTTCACATATATATCATATATACATATGTTTTACATATATACATACATTTATATACACATATAAATATTTACACATATATATTATTCAGAAATTTTCACATATATACCAGTGCTTTTAACTACAATCACCTTGATATCCAAAAATTCTTTCGGCATGTGCGCCATTATTGAATCACATGAGTTGTTTTGAGACCAAATCTCACTGTGTATCCCTGCCTGACTTGTAACTTACAACTTAGACCAGGCTGGCTTTAAATGGACAGAGATTCATGCCCGAGCAGTGGGATTACAGGTGTGTGCCACCATGCCTAGCTAACACAAACTTCTAATCTTAGATCTTCTTAAAATATGAGAAAATATCATTTGAGTACCTAGATAAACATGTTTGACCCAGTTTCACCATATTTATTGACTGGTAGAAAACATTCATCACTGTAATAAGGCACTCTAGAAGGAACTTAAATCTTAAAAAGATATTCTTTATACTAGACCTACAAACAGAACCACACTCATTGGCTTTTCTTTAATAGATACTCTGGGATTTTAGTTTACTTTCTTGCAGTGCTCTTTAGTCTATCTGTGATAATTCACACAAGCTCAGAAATGCTCACAGTCCTAAATATAGTTCTGGAAAGTGATCACTGAAGGCCCAAAATGGATCAGGCTTTGCTAAGGGACCAGGAACAGCAGGAAGAACTCCTGTCCCCAAGGTGTTCTCAGACTTAATCTATATATCTAGTGTTGCTGTGCAAACAGTGTTTCAAAGACAGTATGCTCAGAGGAAGCCATGCCCAAGTGTGGAGAGGATGGCAGGCACCCCAAGAGGTCCCCAGGAACTGACTCTAAATGCAGGCTTTAAAAATGAGTAGGCAGAGAAATGACAAAGAATTTAGTCAAGAGTGACAGCAGGGAGTCCGAAAGCACAGCCCTGCAAGAGCAGGCTGTAGGGGTGATACCAGCACAGTGGGGATGCAGGCAGAAGGCACGGTTGGAGCTGGGAGGGGGCGTGTTAGCCGGAGCAGCCTGCCCTGTGCTCATTTGTCTGACTACAGTTAAGGACTGGAAACCTTCCTAGTTAGAGTAAATAGAGATCCAGTAAAGGGAGATGCGGAAGGGTTATACAAAAGCACCTTCAAGGCTGAATTTGAGCAGTAACCCCACAACTCCCTCATTCCCAAATGTCGCTCCTCACTCCTAACTACTCCTCCAGCAGAGCCTCCATAATGAGGAAGAGGAGAATCTAGAAACACCTCCTATAGTTGATGGCTCCAGGACTGCACTCGTAGCTCTATTACTGTCTGCCAAGCAGCGTTTCAGCCCTGTTGGGATCAGTAAGCAGGCATCTCTACGGCCAGCCCCAAGGGACCTGACAAACCGGTTATCAGGCATTTGTGACGCCACCAAGAAGACCACCCGCTGATTGCCTGGAACTACTGGGTCACCTTATAAGAGAACTCATGGAGCTCCTGCTCTCTCTCTTTCTCTTCTGCCTCTTCTCTCTGCGACCCCCTTTCCCTTCCCCTAATAAACCTCCCACGTGGAACCGGTCTCTTAGTGTGATTTGTGAACCCGTCATGTAACCTTCATAGCCACACGATTCCTAACAAGCCCTACCTCTTAACACAGAAACTGAAGACAGGAATCTGGGAATGGGGTTGCCTGTATCACCCAGACCCACGCTGAATCTAAAACCGTCAAAGCTTTCAGGATGGTGAAATCAGACGGGCCAACCCT
Organism: Psammomys obesus; assembly: GCF_907164565.1. Classification (NCBI taxonomy): domain Eukaryota; kingdom Metazoa; phylum Chordata; class Mammalia; order Rodentia; family Muridae; genus Psammomys; species Psammomys obesus. Next base: position 9,964,280 of record NW_026592510.1, on the reverse strand, counting down.
CTATCATATCTGAGTCCCCAAAGCTTTGTCAAGTCCCCTTGCTTATGGTAATGCCAGCCTCCTAGACGCTGGGGCTTGCCACAATACAAACCATGATTATTTTACTACATCATGAAATACCTGGGTTTCACTGAGGATTTATGTTTCAGATGTAATTCCTGTGCTATAAAAGTCATCATTTCTTCCCCTTCTGGGTGAGATTTAAGCAACCTCTTTTGGGCCCTCCTTGTTACTTAGCTTCTTTGGGTCTGTGGACTGTAGTATGGTTATCTTGTACTAGATGGCTACTAGACAGTAGAAGCAGATGGAGAGAGAGAACTGGGTAGGAGATGAGGGTGGGGATCATATGTGGGGAGCGAGAAGGGGCGGGAGGTGAGGGGCCTGGGAGAGAGAAGGGAAACTGAAGGGGGAGCATCTCTGAGACAAGCTGGAGACCTGCAACAGGGTAAAGTCTCCTGGGAAGATATGGGGGTGAGTCTAGCTGCGACTCCTAGCAGAGGGGAACATGGAGACTGAAGTGGCCACCTTCTAGCCAGGCAGGACTTCCAGTGGAGGAAGGGGGACACCAACCCACCCACAAGACCTTTGACCCAAAATTTTCCCTGCCTACAAGAAGAGCAGGGATAAAAGATGGAACAGAGGCTAGGCGCAGTATTGCACACCTATGATCCCACGGAGGCAGAGACAGGTGGATCTCTGTGACTTCAAGGCCAGCCTGGTCTACAAAGCAAATTTGGGACAGCCAAGGCTACACAGAGAAACCCTGTTAATAATAATAATAATAAAGATGGAACAGAGATTGAGGGAATGGCCAAATAATGACTGGCCCAACCTGAGACCCACCCCATGCGTTAGCGGTAACCCCTGACACTACTAATGATACTCTGCTATGTTTGCAGACAGGAGCCTAGCACAACTGTCTTCTGAAAGGTTCCACCCAGCAGTGGATTGAAACGGATGCTGAGACTCACAGCCAAACATTAGGTGGAGCTCAGGGAGTCTTGTGGAAGAGTCGGGGGAAGGATAAGTGAACCCACAGGGGACAAGAACTCCACAAGGAGATCAAGAAAGTCAACTAACTTAGGACTATAGGAGCCGGCAGACACTGAAGCACTAACCGAAGATCATGCATGGTCTGAACCTAGACCCTCTAAACGTATGTACTATTGGGCAGCTTAGTCTTCATGTGGAATCCCTAGCAAGTGGAGCAGGGGCTTTTGGATCACTTCAGCCTAGCAGGGCTGCCTTGCATGGCCACAGTGGAAGAGGATGCACTCAGTCCTGATGTGACTTAATGTACTGGAGTTGGGATGATATGGGGGGGGGAGCTCTCATTTTCTGGAAGGGAAGGGGAGAAAGGGAGAAGATGGTGGGAGAATGGGACCAGGAGGAGAGGAGGGAGGAGCCTGCGTTCGGGATGTAAAGTGAATAAATAAATAAAATTATAATTAAAAAGTCATCATTTTTGAGTATATAGCTCAGTGGGTCTTTTATTCATAGGCTATCTTCCATCATGCCCACTAACAGATTCAGGCGATTATAAAACTTGCTTTAAATATCACTTCCAGAGTCCTCATAGCTACTATATAGGGAGACTGTGATATGCCAAACTTCTTGATCAGCTCTAATAGTTTAGGGCTTGGGACAGGGCCTGTCTAGAATTTTTTAATATATAAATTTATTTCTTGTCAGCACAACATTTTTTCAGCTTTAACTTCTTATCCAGCTGTCCTGGGTGCTTTTTCTAAAATAATACTAAATGGAGCCAGCAAAAGCAGACAGCCCACCTCTCTCTTAGTCTTTGGGAAGATAATATCAGTTTTTCCCCACTAGATATGGCTGTCAACAGCAGTCACCAAGGGTTTTCAGCAGGAGGTTGAGGGGTTACTCTGCTTTTTAAACATCACTGGGTCTGGTGTCTATAGGTTTTCTAGTGTGTTGTGACACTCCACAGCCTACGTATGTGTTCTTTGGACATTACAACATGACAATGTCATCATCTACAAAGTTGACACTTGAGAACGATACAGTTGAGCTACAAAATTAAAAACCTACAAAACGCATAAAACTCCTATCATTTTAAGATTTTTTTTTTTCTGCGTTCATACCTATCCTGGGGAACATGAAGCTGGGGGCCGAGGAGGTGGGGGCACAGGTTGAACATGTCTATGGGGAATCTACAAGGAAGGGACTATCCCCAACCTTCCGCTTTCAATGATATAACTGTTTTCCTATCCTACTACACTGCTTCTCCCAAAATAACTAACAAATTACTGGACACCAAGAAAGCAGTGGTGGCCCTGGAGAACTCTCTGTGTAAGTCTTGCCACCAGACCATCGGAAAGGACAGAAGGAACACAGCTTCCAGATGCTGCTCTATTTGCATCATGCTCAAGATTCATCTCATTATGCATCTCATTCCTGCACCTTCTAATCGTACTGGGATTTCGAACCCCTTTGGCTATTTATCAGTCTGACCCAGCATCAGACCCACAATTCCTAGGTACCCACCACCCTCTTGCACACCAGCGGCCACTTCTTCCGTTAACATCTTTTATCTGAAGTTCTTTTCCTCTTTTGTACCAGAAATCTGGCTGACTCAGGCAACACAACATCTCCTAGGGGCACTCAATTGAGTGGTATTTTTTTTTCTGACACTCCCAGGATATTACTTTTCTACTGCTATGTAACAAAGCGCTACAAACTCAGCATTTTAAATCAACACAAACCCTTTTAATTGAAAGGTATTTTTCCCCCTGGGGTCTTTGTTTTATGACTCCCTTATTGCTACACAAACAATTTTATCAGGAATTTGACAGTCCACACCAGCACGAGTTTATTAGCTCACAGTTTGGTAGATGAGATCCTTTTCTATCATACATGACTGATAGTTTTTCCCACTAAAATGTAACCTTAACCACCAACCCTAAGAAAATGCCCTCTCTGCCTTACCATCTGCAGCAGTCTCTCCCTTCAGAAACTCCATAGTATGACTGTTTGACGTCTCCAGGTGCACTTATCATCATCCAATATTTTTGTATCATAGCATCCTATAATGTCTCCATCGACATAATGTATGCTAATTATTACCTCTGTGTGATCACATTATTATCATAAATAGCACTGTTTTCATTTGAGTCTCATGTTTTCTAAATGTAAAAAAAAAAAATCTAACACTTAAAAGCAATCATGATTTTTTTTCTTTCTTTCTTTCTTTTCTTATTTTTTTTCTTTTGGTTTTTTGAGACAGGGTTTCTCTGTGTAGCCCTGGATGTCCTGGACTTGCTTTGTAGACCAGGCTGGCCTTGAACTCACAGCGACCCACCTACCTCTACCTTCCTGAGTGCTGGGATTAAAGATGTGTGCCACTGTATCCGGCTTTCTATTTTTGTTAATGTTTGCTGTATTACCTCAAATGTCAATCACTGTGACAAAGTCTGAATGTTTACTAATTGACACATCTGATTATTTATCACCAATGCCTCTAACTCAAAATTCAGAAGAAAGCTTTTCCTCTTGGCACAGAATCGCTACAATAATGTAATAGTAGCTAAATAAAATATTCAGACTTAATTGATAAAATATGTAAAATAAAAATTCATATTTATAAACAATTTTAAGTCAATTCAATGAGAAAACAAACAATTCAAAATAACCACATTGGGCTGGAAAGATGGCTCAGTAATTAAGAACTCTTCCAGAGGACCATGTTGGTCTAACAGCAGCAGCTAACAACTGCCTATAACTCCAGCTCCACAGATCCAACACCCTCCTATGGCCTCTACAGGTACATACACTCACATACATATACCCCCGCACACACACACACATATACATACACACACTGACACACACACATACACACAGAGATATAAACAGAACCACATACACCACATACATATACACACACGCACACATAACACATACACACAAATACATAAGCAAAAATAGGCAAATCTTTTGAAAATAGCAATATTGCTGATAGGAAGAAAAATTCCCACAAATGATAGCACCTAAGCATACTGAATTATGTTTAAACGTATATTATTTACATAGATTCTGAAGTTTTTGTTTGTTTGTTTTTACTTTTGTAACCTAAAAGTCACAAAGCATCTCCCCGTGGTCAAAAGGCATGCCCCATTAGTCAGAGCACACCCCTACTTCTCTAAAGTCAGGTCACAGTGATGAGCTTGGGAAGGCCACTTTGTTTGCTCATCTAAAAAGTAAGCAAAAGCCTGTCAAGAGAATGAAGAGGTGAGCTGCAGACTAGAGGAAATTATTTGAAAAAAGACCATTATCTAAACACACAAAGTTACCATAAAACTTAGCAGCAAGAAAACAAGCAAAGTATGTCCTAAGGACATCATTTAATATTTCTCTAAGAAAATAACAGCCTCACCTGTGAAAAAGGACTCCACACCATATTTTAGAAAGGAAATACATTCTGCTGGAAGTTTGGTTGTGAGTCTTAATATCTGCTTTGATATACTGCTCGGTAGAGTCTTTCAGAGGCCCTCTGTGGTAGGCTCCTGTCCTGTTACTTGTTTGCTCCTACATCCAATGTTCATCCCATTTGTCTTTCTAAGTGAGAATTGATCATCGTACCCTGGGTCTTCTTTCTTGTTTATCTTCTTTAGGTGAATAGATTTCAGTATATTTATCCTATCTTATAGGTCTACATAAGTGAGTATATACCATGTGTGTCTTTCTGCTTTTTGGATACCTCACTCAGGATGATTGTTTCTAGGTCCCACCATTTGCCTGCAAATGTCATTGATTTCCTCATTTTTAATTGCTGAGTAGTATTCCATTGTGTAAAAGTACCACAATTTCTGTATCCATTCCTCAACTGAGGGACATCTGGGTTGTTTCCAGGTTCTGGCTATTACAAATAAAGCTGCTACAAACATGGTTGAGCAAATGCCATTGTTGTGTACTTGAGCCTCTTTTGGATATATGCCTAGGAGTGGTATAGCTGGATCTTGAGGAAGCACTATTCCTAATTGTCTGAGAAAGCGCCAGATTGATTTCCAAAGTGGTTGTACAAGTTCGCATTCCCACCAGCAATGGAGGAGGGTTCCCCTTTCTCCACAACCTCTCCAGCATGTGTTATCACTTTAGTTTTTGATCTTAGCCATTCTGGTGGTATCATGTGAAATCTCAGGGTCGTTTTGATTTGCATCTCTCTGATGGCTAAGGACATTGAACATTTCTTTAAGTGTTTCTCTGCCATTCTGTTTTCCTCTACTGAGAATTCTCTGTTTAGCTCTATACCCCATTTTTTAATCGGATTGCTTGGTTTGCTGCTTTTTAACTTCTTTAGTTCTTTATATATTCTGGATATCAGCCCTCTGTCAGATATAGGGTTGGTGAAGATACTTTCCCAGTCTGTAGGCAGTCGTTTTGTTTTGATGATGGTGTCCTTTGCTTTACAGAAGCTTTTCAGCTTCATGAGGTCCCATTTATTGGTTGTTGCTCTGTGAGCCTGTGCTGTTGGAGTTCTGTTCAGGAAGTTGTCTCCTGTGCCAATGAGTACCAGTGTCTCACCCACCTTTTCTTCTAACCGATTTAGTGTATATCAAAGCAGATATTAAGACTCATAACCAAACCTCCAGCAGAATGCAGGGAATAAAAAAAAGGGGGGTGGTGGTGGTGGTTAATATGAGTTAATATGACCTGGAGAGGATAAGAGTTCCACAAGGACCAAATATATCTGGGGACAGGGGTCTTTTATGAGACTGTTTCTCCAAACAAGGACCATGTATGGATGCAACCTAGAGCCTCTGCTCAGATGTAGCCCTTGGTAGCTCAGTATCCAAGTGGGTACCCTAATAAGGGAAACAGGGACTGTTTCTGACATGAACTCGATGGCGGGCTCTTTGACCTCCCCCCTCCCCCCATGGAAGAGCAGCCCTGCTAGGCCACAGAGGAGGACTTTGCCAGTCCTGAAGACAATTGATAAACCAGTATCAGATGTAAGGAGAGGAGATTCTCCCTTATCAGTGGACTTGGAAAGGGGCAGGGAGGAGATGAGGGTGGGAGGGTGGAATTGGGAGGGATTGGGAGGGAAAGAGGGAGTGGGATACAGCAGGGATACAAAGTTAACAAACTGTAACTAATATTAAAAAATAAAAAAAAGCAAATGCAAACTAAAATGAGAGGGAGGAATATATCCTGACTTATCTTTTAGAATGATCAAACTCCAGAACACTGACATTGACAGAAGATGGTGAGATGGTGGAGCAACTGGAACTCTCGGATACTATTGGTATGTGCAAAATGTTCCAGTCACTTTAGAAGAAAGTATAATGACAGCACATGAAAGGAAACACTCTCACCATGCCCTTCAGTAATTGTACCTCTCAGTGTGTACGAAGAACTTGAAAATGTATAGCCACATATAATATACACACATGGATGTTCTAGTTTCTACTTGGAAGCAAAGAAGAAACTTTTTAGTAAGTGAAGGGACAAATGGACTATGGTACTTCAGAGAAAGTGCTATTTACATGCTGTTAAAACAAACAAAAAAAAATGAGTTCTGGATTGAAAGATATAGAAGAAACAAAAGTATTCACTACTAAGTGAAAGGTACCAGCCTGAAAGGGTTAATTATAGCTCCAGTTAGACAGCATCCTGAAAAGGCAAAATAATAGCACCGACCACTACCAGCAGCATTTTGTAGAGACTAGTGACGTGGGAATATGAAGAGAGTGAGCCCAGAGGATTTTTAATGCAAAAAAGAAATACTCTGCCATAATATTATCACAGTCATTGTACATCTCTCCCAGCTCAGAATCATACCATCCAGGGTGCACCCCATTTTGCATCATAGATTTTGGGTGACACTGTATCGGTGAGGGCTCACTGGTCATAAATGCTCTGGAGAAGCTGCTGGCAAAAGGGGCTGTGGAAGTATGGGGGTAGAGGGGGTAGATGGTACGCAGGAAGCCTCCGTAGCTGAGATCCGATTCTTCTGTAAACCCAAACGTGTTCTAAAGATCGTCTTCAGATTACAAACGAAAAGTTTGACACGGATGAGGAGCAGAACAAGCTACGGGGGAGAAGGAGGGCTGTACTCAGTACCTCCCTCCTTTATGAAGCACAGTTCTGAAGCCTGGTCAAAAAACAGCAAAGTAGCAAAAAGAAAACACGCTTCAATGATATCACGGAGTTGCAATTCATTTGCACCATACTTTAGTCTATTGATCTCTACATAGTTTGTTATAACTGTACCATATTATATAACGATTTAAATTATATAGTGACTTGTTCTATAATTTTAAAACGTTCAATATTTTATCATAAATGGATGTTAAATTCATTAAGTAAATTCTCAACAGCGAATCAAACTTTCCTCTTTTACCTCTAATACACTAAATCCTAAATTTTTCTCCCAAGTATCCTATTAAACTATGCTTGACTTTTCCTCTGGTAACTGGCTTGAATTTTCTTGGTAATTGTTTTTCTAAGCCAGAGTATTGTGAGTTAGCAGAGAGCCGATGAGAGCTGGTGAAGGGAAACGATCCTTTTGTGCGGATCACTCTGTGTGTTTTCTTCACATCTTTGCTTCTGCAGAAGGCTGGCCTGAGGTTGCTGGACTCTTCTGTCCAGATGTGTGTAAGAGCACGTGAGGCCTTCATGAGGGTGAATGTGTCTTAGGAAGTTGACCGAATGCCCAAGTGCGGGATAACTATAACAACTCTGGCATTCTTTGTTCCTTAATAATTCAATGAAATAGTCTCCCAATAAACCAAATAAAAATAGCATTATAAAGCTTCTTCAGAATTACAATCTTTTGTTCTGTGGTGAGAAACATATTCCAATCTATATGCTGTTTTTGTTTTGTTTGTTATGTGTTTTGCTTGATGAAGTGGTAAATCTGAGTTTTGGGGGCCAGCACTTTACACCACAAGTGAGGAGGAAGAGAGCAGGTTCCTTCCACATAAAACACATCGTACATTTATCATTTCCAGAGAGGTGTAAACGGGCAGATTCTGGGTAGCTGTAACTCCTACTGCCTTCCTGGAATTGCCTTTCAGTCTAGATGCCCAGATTAATTGTAGGTTAGAAGCTACTCTACTTTTTGTGTAGACAGCTGGTTTCTGGCTATTTTGTTCAGCTACCTTTTCAGGAGAAAAATAAGGGTTCTGAGCCATAGAGCCCATTAATATATTCCCATAAATATAAATAAAAATATTTTTTATTTCTTTTTCAATTTTTAAAATCATATCAGCTTTGAAGTAACTATATTTCTTTTTAAAATTATAATTGAGGTGGACTTTAAAAAGATACTGGTGGTGCAAAGAACATCATCACAAAGAACTTCAAAGAGTTTATGTCGGACATGCCAATATATTATATTAGCTAATGCAGAGCCTTTGGTGTCTGGATTTCTACTTTATGCTGGGAGTCCACTCTGCTCAAATCAAACCTTCTGCATGTTTTTATAAGTTATGGCTGAGGTAGCCTTTTAGTTACACTTGCTTTATGATTTTTCAAGAATTTACTTGATCATGCTATATGAACTAGAACTCCTGGTAGTTTGTAGCGGAAGTTTTGGCTTTGTTGTGTTGGGTATATTTCTGTTGTAGTCCCAAGTGTGAGATGCAGAAATGTTTCATCCATAGCTGACAGCAGCGTCCTGAAAGGTGCTTGATCTTTGTCAGCTGATAAAACAGCCTTGTGAGAAGGCGTGTGATCCTTGCCAAAAAGAAGCTGCCTCGTGCAGGGGGCATGGTGCTTGCCAGCTGATAACATCTTGGCATGGACTCTGAGATGGTATAAAAGGAGCCACAGACAGACAGAAATCACTTTGCCTCACAAGACTTTGCATTGCTTCACTGCGCTTTGTTTTGCTTCTCTCTTAGAGGACTCTCTGTGCTGCTTCTGCTGAATCATGCTGCTGCGGCTGATTTGTGCTGTGTTTGCTGGTCTGCTGTTTGGCTGGACTGCTGGTATCCTGATGATGAAGAGCAGAATCACCCCAAGGTGATGTCTAAAGAGGTCCATGCTTCTCATCCCTATTAACCTTCTCTCTCTACTGCCTAAGGTCTGTGGGTTGGAAGGGAAGTAGAGTTGTTTAAGAACCCTAAATAAAGTAGGTTTTAAAAAAAATCAAAGCCTACAGTAGTTGTCTGACCATATTGACTTTAGTATCTTTGGAAAATTTAATCTTTACAGTACTATTCACCTGCCTAAGGTATCTAAGCCTTGACCCCTGCTACATAAATTACCCTCAAGCAACTATGCATGCTTGAGTGCATAAAATAAAGAAGGACAGGCAATCAACATTCTTTCTCATCATTTCTGTAAGAAAATGTCAATTATATTCCTAGATCAGACAACAGTTAAATCATATAACTTTCCACTTAACTGGATGGAAAAAAAAAATTCCCAGAGCATAATTTAAACTCTCTTCAGCCCAATAGCTAGCCTAAAGCTGGGATAAAATATTCATAGAATACTGACCTCGAATTTTGCCATTGTAATCTCTACCACACAAAATCATCAGAAATGTATCAAATACCCACCATTATTCCTATACTGCCTTCCTCTGCTTTCCATTCCCTCCCAGTTTTTGTCTTGTTTGTTTTTATGTGTATGTATGTTTTGCTTGCATATGTGCGCTATATATATATATATATATATATATACATTTATGCAATATATATGATATTGAGAGAACCAAGCCTGACCCCAAAAGTCACCAATTCCAGGAAGAATACAATAAAATTCCCTATCCAAGGAATAGCCTGGAGGTAACCACAAGAATGGGAGGGTATCTTATCTAAGGGTGGGGCATCTGTGCTGGGCAGCCCACCAACATTATAGTAGAACATTCAAGACACAGAAATAACTAACATTCCTAGGGTCTATAGATAGCTCTCTCAATGTTGGTTAGCCACAGACACCTTGTAACAAGCTTGCCCTTGATGAATGTCACCAAGTTGTGTAACTGCTAAGCTGTAATTTCCCAAACCTTGCTATAAACCAATAAAAACCCTCCTCCCCTGAGCTTGAGGCTCTATCCTCTATACCACTGTGTTGGTGACAGTGTGGGCCTGAGCTTGAGCTTATGATAAAAGACCCTATTGTGTTTGTATCAGAATTGGCTCCTTGGTGGTCTTTGGGGTCCATGAGACTTGGGCATAACACCAACATGTCTCTCTCCTTCCCTTTCCTCTCCTTCTCCATCCATTAAACTTCTTTCATATAATATCTGTTGTGCATAAGTCTCATTAAGTTAATTTTGAAACAAGAGATGGGGCAGACAAAGAGCTCATCTCCTTGCTCTAAAATGCCCTCCTAATATGGACTCTCCCTGTGAATGTTGAGTGTATTTGCTCCACACGCTACTTATTATCACACTACCCTTCTTACAAACCTCAGAGACCTCTCTGTTATATACAGAGTTAAGTTCAAATTCATGAACATAAAGCCTCTAAGATCTTTTTTTTTTCCTCTCTCTGAAATGGTAATAGGAATAGGAATTCAAACACCAATAGCACCAGTTACCACATACTGGTAACTATAAAAGTTGCAGCTCCTCTGTTTCTGTCTGGGAAAAGGAAATAATAGCAACAGCTATAATAGATTGTTGGGACAATAAAAAGAGTTATGGAGAAAATAAACAGTGACAGTTTCTGAGCCCTTTATATACATATAGTATTGGCTGTTATTATTGGTCTTACCCTCTTCCCCAACCTTTGTAATCTGTGTATAACAAGTAGCTCAAGTCCCCATTATGTTAATGCCTACAGGACACCTTACTATGACCCTGCGCTTGCCACCTACTATAGCAGGTAAAAATCTCCTTTGCCAAATCCAACACTGGGGAGTCACCTCTGCAAATGTGCAAACACAGCCTTACTGCCCCATCCTCCTGCCCCCACTCCACCCCACTCCCGTCCCCCTGATCACAGCATCCCCCTGACCTTCTCAGCTTAGAGATCCAAGCTGAAGTCTTGCTCTTAGCACTTTACTTTCTAGATAGGTTCTTGTATCACAGACCTGAATCACCTCATTTCAGTATCTATTGGCCTCTGTTGCTGGACTCAGGCCTTTCAGGAGCCCAAGACTGTGAGCTAATTCCAATTATCTGCAGCAGCTTGCACTATTCCTGGCACAGAGTAAGCTACCAATAAATTTTTGATAAGTTATGAATAAATAAATTAATAGATGAATGGTTGGGGCACTCATTCATCTGGTATTCTGTTAGGGATAAACAAAAGAGGGAATTCCAGAGAAAGGGTGTTGAAGTATAATAACTGGTATGAGGGGCCACAGAGCACATTACACTTTAACAAGCAGTTCAAATGTACACTGAGGTTTATGAAGATCAAACGGGTAGCAACGGACCTTCCATTTCAAAGGCAACCCAGCCTTGAATGTATACATAGGCGAAGGGCCTACTCCCAAGTTATTTGAATAGAATCTTGCTATGTAGTATGTATTACGTGAGCTCTGCCTGTATTGAAAACATTAGACCCTTAAAAAACAGCTAAAAAAGAAAAGCATGCTTGGAAATGTGTCTGTGGGAAGTCATGTTATTAATTATATCAAACAAACTCATCTTCATAGAACAAGTATGCTGCTAGTATGCCGCTACCATCCGCAGTGTGATAGTCACCCTGGCTTTCCTCTGGCGCAGAGAGGACTTAGCTTCTCCCAGTGGTCACTGTCCTCAAGGGAAATACAAAGATGACCTACAGCCAGAACTAATTAAGATTCTTGTTCCGTCCAAGAAAAAAAAAAAAAAACATACCTTCCTTGAAACTACAGCCTAGTTCTCTTCCCATAGACCAACCCCCTCAACCATCCACTGTAAGACCTGTCACAGTAAAACCTGGGCTATCAATGGAAAACCCAGAAAGTCCCTGAGAGAACAAAAATATCGAAAGAAGAGATAAATATTGAAAGGAAGATCAAAGGGAAAAAAAAGGAAGCAAGATTGGATCAGACGGCTGTCTTCATTTTATTGGCAGGATCGAATTACTTAATCTGGGTCATGAGATTCGAAGAAATCAATTATTAAAATAAGCAGGAAATGTGAACACTCAAAATTGATCAGCTCCATGGGAAACAAATCCCTATCAAAATTCATGACATTCTTACTTATCTCTTTCATTTTCTCACTTAGTGCACGCATATTTCCTGAGGAATGATAGAATATTTTTCCACAGAGTTTAAAGAGCTAAGTATTTCATGATCAAGTGAAAATATATCTCATCTTCTAGTCTAAGTAAATTCAAGATATAACAAGAAAGAAATCCCAAGTACACAGCTTAGTGAATTTCCATAAACTATGCAGAGGCCCATGAAGTATGTGTTTGTTTAAACTGCCAAACAGTTTTCCTAATCAGGAACATATGACTAGCCAAGTTGCTTCAGATGTTTTACCAGTCTATGTCACCATTTTGATGTTCATCAGTTCTATGTGCACAATGATATACTGCTAGAGGTAATTTTTCATTCCCATGATCATTAACAACATTGAAATCTTTCCCTATTTTGCTAGCCACAAGGATAAGTCTCCTTTGTGAACAACCTATTGATGAACCCATGGTTATTTTCCCATCAAGGGGTCTGCCTTTTCAAATCAATTTGTACTTCTTCACAAACTTTGGATAAAAGATTTCTGATGGACATTTTGCAAATACGTGATGCTCACATTCCCTACCAATAGGCCCAGCACCTACCTGTAGCTGGCTGGATGCTGCCCGTGGCTTTTTAGCCCACACTTTGTGTCTCTTTACAGGGAAAGGGTAGGCTGCTGCCTCGTACAGACATGCATAGATGTGCAGCCAAGATGGCAGCTGCTTCACTTCTCAGTCCTCAGTGATAAAATTCTGAAACACATTCGCTGAAATTTTCTCAGTATCCTGGGAACTGAGCCATAAATGCAGGGAATTGCATCATAAATGTTTATCTTTCCACTCTGGTACTGGATGAGCCAAACCCACGGCCTCACACTCACCAGGCGGATGCTCCACCATGGCCACCTCAGAAACTCCCACAGGTTTTCTGCATTCCCTATTCCGCTGCTTTGGTTGCTTGCATATTCATTTTGCTCTGTTCTGTTTTTACAGTAGCTCAACTTTCCAGTCAATTACTTTTGCTTAATCTTTACTTCATACCCTACATTTAGAAAAACCCACACTACAACTTCTTGCTTCTTCAATCTTTGTGGATCCTGCTAGTGAGTTTTCAATACACGTCTGTATAGAGCAGAAATTGAGAATGCTGGTGGCAAGAACAGTTGCTAGTTTTCTGCAGATTTGCTTCATTTTTTAGTTTAAAAAAAAAAAATTACCCCCTCATCTTTCCGCACTGGCCTTCTTTTGTTCATCCTTTATTCATAAATTATCAGTGTTCTCACAGAAAATAACACTTGCTGTCAGAAAACATAGATGGTCTGAAATAAGAGGGCTTATGACGAGCAAACACAGTATCTTCCGCTCCTCCTCTGTAAGGTCTCATGTATAAACACCACAGAGGCCACCAGCTTTCAGTGGGGAGGCAGGTGCTGCCAGCAGGCGCGGCTTCCTGCTGGCATCCACTCCACTAGCAGGCAGCTCTAGCTTAGACTCAGAAGGGGTTGGTCCTCGCAGCTGAGGGTAGAATCAAAACATCGCTCTGGGATTGTACCGGTAACCGGCAGCTGCGGATGGCACTCACATTTCGGTGAGCATCGTGCGGAAGGTAGAGAGAGCTCCGCAATGTAAAGACAACTTTCATCAGTGACTTCTGAGAACAGAGTTTCGGCTTTCGGGATACTCTGTGTTTGTTGGTGCGCACCAGCTGTGCGTACGCATCATACTCATGTGAAGACTAGAGGTCTGTTTCAGGTGTCTCCCTTTATTACTGCCCACATTCTTTTTTTGGGGGACAGCGTCTCACTTAGCCTAGAGCTCCTGGACTAATAAGATTGGATGACCCCAGATCCCCGGATCCCAGCTGTCTAGTGCTGGCGTTACAGACATGCCACACACACACACGTGACTTTTTGTGTAAATGCTAAAGATTCAAATCAGGTCTGCATGTTTGCTCGGCAAGCATCCTACCCCCTGAGTCATCTCCCCAGCCCTGGCATGACAAGGCTTTCTCACTTAATTTTTATAGTGTAGTTAATAACTTGGACAAAAAGTGTTGAGTTTAAGATGAGATGTACAATTAAAGGCATAGTCTAACGGGCACTGTAATGGGTCAATAGACAGGCATTTGTGTGTTAATCAGCTCCTTTTCATATTTGTATCTCCAGAATCTAGCTCAGTATAAAACAGGAGATCCAAAAATAAATATTTTTACAACAGTTGCATTCTACAACAACTTGCTTTGAAATGCATCAAGAAACCCAGAAGGATAGATTGGATTCATAAGAAGGGATGTGATAAAACAAATATTGCAAAATATTAATGATCAAAAATTGATTAGTACAGGTATTGGGTTTATGGATGCTCTGTCATGATATAAAATGTTTATATTTAAATATACAGGGAAGGAGAATTTATTGGATTTAGGGGAATTTATGTGAAAATGGTATTATTTTTTTGAAGTGTGAGGAATTGCATTTTTCAAAGTAGATATTATTTATCACAATCCAAACTTTTTTTGTGCTTGTTTCAATTTTATTTTAAGGTACTCATACACACAGGGGAACAATTTCTGTGCATAAACATGTCTGTTCAACAACTTTGCTTTTGGCATAACATGAAAAAATAACACAGATCTATAATAGACGAAAGACGGGATGCCTTTCTTTCTCTCAGTTCTATGGCTGAGAAAACTAAGACCCACCCACCTGGCTCTCATGGTCAACTGAGGTCCTGTTTTCTGTTTTGCCAACATCACTCACTCTTACTCTGAACTCTTATGTCAAAGAGCAGGGGGAAAAAAGGAACTGAGTTCTTTTTTTTCTTCTTATATACTGAGGGGTACATCTTTTTTTTTTCTTTTAAATTAAAAATTTGGACAGATTTTACTACTTTTTTATATATTTTTGTTTTAAATATTTTATTTGTAAAATCATCATACAACTATTAGGTTTTTAAAGCATTTTTAAATGGTTCAGATACTTTAAAGAGTATCTGAAGAGAAAAGCTTAAGGATGAGAATTTATTGCAGCCAGGAACATGAGTCAGATGATAGGGCATGCTCTGGGAAAGTACCATAAAAGATAAATATCTATAGTCTTTGAAAAATAGTTTATATTATCAGAAAAAGGGTAAAGAGAAGGGAGAGGGGGAGGAGGGAGGAGAGGAAGAGAGAAAGATGAAGGGATAGAGGGAGAAAGAGAGAAATGAAAAGTGATGAGAGGAAAGGACAGAGGGAAGAAGGAAGGAAAACAGAGAGAGAGAAGAGAACGGGAGGAAGGGAGAGTCAGAGAGAGACAAAGACAGAAAATCTAGTGTGTAAAGAAGTGCATTGGTCACAACATCCTCTACTGTGCATGTAGTGCTCACAGCAAACCATAAGAAATACTCTACTAGCCTTTCTCCCCAGAACCATCAAGTAATTAAATAAAAGAACATGAGGAATTAATTTACCTGAAGTCACTCAGCAAATAAAGACACTGGTCAGTGAACCCAGGCTTCCCACTCTTTTAACCATTTATGCAATTGTATATCTTCTAGAAATAAACAATCGATTTGTATCTGATCTCACTGAAACATAGGCTAGATATACAAAACAGAAAAACATAAGATACTGGTGCCCGGCAGCTTGAAGAGAAATACTCATGGAAAGCAGACATACATAGAAGAGCCTTTGAGTCTCCACGAAGAGAACAGGACTTCTCGTATTGACACAGAAAACACCAAAGAAAATTTATACAGCTTGTTACTTAGCATCTTTCAGCTGAAATTTGGGATTTCAAGACAAACCAATTAAAAAAAAAAAAAAGGAAAGAATAGGAAAAGAGAAAGAATCTGTTCCCCCGGAGCTCAGAATAATGCCTTATAATTGTAAATAACCCAGTTTTATCCCAAAGTTTAGTCTGTCTAGAACAGGGGATGGACTATTTTAGATCCCTGTCTCTGTACTATTTTACATGGTTAAGTGTTATAAACCCAGGAAAGTACCTTGTTTTAGTGTTTTTTTTTTTTTTTTACTTTAAGAGAATAAAATGCACTTTTTTTTTTTTTTTTTTTTTTTTTTGCATTGGAAAGTGGAGGAGGAGGAAGAGGAGGACTTTCATGCTTTGATTTTGAAAAATCTAAGAATCTAAAAAGGCTCTTTGCCCAAAGGCCATCCATCTTTGTAGCTGGCAGACCAAAAATGCTAAAGTGGAGGGGCGGGGGTGGAGTGGAGTGGGGTGGGAGGGGCACAAATGATGTCTACGGAGGAAACATTTTGGTTTTTTTTTTTTTTTTTTTTTCACAAAGGAAGCACACAAGGCCCCATGTGTTGTTTTTGTTTTGTTTGTTTGTTTGCTTTTTAGAGAGTTTGGTTAGGATTGTTTCTATTGAATACTTTTCAAAACAGACGTCATCAGCTGTGAGAAATGTAACTTCCTATCCAACATGTTAATGCGCTTTAGTTGTAAAATTAACTCTTCTGCAAGTCCTTGACTTGACCTTTATAAACTTATGAAGTAGGAGCCAATTAAACAGCATAGAGTCTCTGCTAAAAATAATCGCCTTGGCTAAGGAGTAATTGATTGCAGCCGTAATAGATTCTAATGGTAATTAGATACCTAGAGGTCCAGCTGTCAATTACTCTAGCCCTTCCTGGTGGTAATAAAACCATTTAGCTTATCTTTTTTCTTTGCTACTTAGAAAGATATGATCTAAAAATTGCATCTTTAACATCAAGTTACAGGACTTGGAGCGTAGCTCAGTGATGGACTGTTTCCTATCATGCAGGAAGCCCTGGGTTCCAGCACTTATCCTGAAAAGGGGGAGGGGGATCAAGTTAAGAATAGGGGAATTAACAAACATTTCCCCAACTTTACAGCATACAGAAATTAGCCTTTCTGTGTCAGGCTGCCGTTGTTGATTCTGGTTTTTGGGGGGTGTCCAACAGACACTGGTGTGTTCATCCATGGGAACCATCTTGTTGATGTTGACTGGAACATTGTAACATCTAGGACACAGTGCTACTGAAGTCATCGTTGTCATGTTGCTACTGTCTAACCATCCCTTCAACTCTGTCCATGTTTTTTTTTTCCCCTATATTTTAGGTCATTTGGTGTTTGAGGCTGTATGCATTTATATTGGTTCTGTTTTCCAGTGGACTGATATTGTTTCATGGTAAAACATTCTTCATCTCTGGAAAGTTTTTGCTTTAAATCTCTGATATCATATTTCTTCTATATATCTATTCCTACTCCTACAGCATATTTTTCATATGTTTTTCTTCCTTTCACTTTAAGTTTGTAGGTGTCCTTCTATCTAAAGCTAGTTTCTTTTAATTTTTAATGTTGTTTTCATACACACGTCATTATGTTTTGTTTCCATTCCTCTTCCTCCTCCCCCACTGTCCTGTAAGGTCAATTATTAGGGCCTTGTTTTGTTGTAAGTATTTTTAATGTATTGTTAATGCCCCTTCTGCCATTCAGTGTCTTTTGGTTGGATAATTTAATCAATTAAAACGCAAACTACTTATTAATAGTGAAGTGTTTACCTTTTACTGCTTGTTTTTGTTGAACTGTCATGCGATCCCTTGTGTTCTCTTCCTGTCTTCCTCTCTTTGTTGGTTTTTTGTTTTGTTTTCTGTTTGATATGCCTTGATTCGTGTGTGTGTGTGTGTGTGTGTGTGTGTGTGTGTATTTTCTATAGGTGTTGTGTATTTGGTATAAATAAGTAAAAGTGATGGGTACTCAATCCTGTACTATTTTCAACAAACCATTCTAGATAAGAGTTTCATTGATGAGCATTGAAGAAAAATCAGTTTTGGATGTAAAGAAAAACATTTAATGGAGAATGGGGCTTTTCTAGAAAGGACTTTGAAAAGGAGGCAAAGCTGCCGTGGACTTTTCCACTGTGTTCCAGAATCCCCAGTTCACTGAGGCAGTTACACTGACTGGCTCAGGCTGTGCCATCTCTCCTTAAACCCACTCTGATTTTCATGGAAAATGTGTGATTCGGAAGTTTCTGAGGTTCTGTGTGAAATGATTGATGGTGAGCATGTCAAGGATCAGCTCCAACTGGCACTTCCGCTCCCTGCTGTTTTTAAGGTCTTGTTCAGGGGCCAAAAGGGCTCTGAACACTACACTCTTACCTTGGATTCCAGCCATGTCATCTTCAGATAGATTGTATCAATGAGCTGAGTAGTTTTAATGTGTGTGCGTGTATACACATGTCTGTGTGTGTGTGTGTGTGTGTGTGTGTGTGTGTGTGTGTGTGTGTGT
>NW_026592510.1:9767503-9945918 GCF_907164565.1 Psammomys obesus | reverse complement strand
TGTGTGTGTGTGTGTGTGTGTGTGTGTGTGTGTGTGTGTGTGTGTGTGTGTTTCGCTTTTGGTTTTTGCCCATTTGCTTTGTAAAGTGAGAAAGAAAGGGTGTAGAGTTAGGGTGTTCGGAAGGTAAGGAGGACCATGGGGGCCCTGATCAGAATATACTGCATGAAATTTTTTTATTAATAAAACAGGAAAGAAACAAAACAATAAAAGCTAAGCCACTGTGCTAGAAAATAGCAAGGGGGGAGTGAAAGAATGATCTCTTTATTTAATCCTTACACACTTCACTCTCACCCATATTGTTTGGCAGAGCAGCCACAGCGGCCAAAGCAGTTCTCAGTCAAGCTAATTTTCATTTGTAAAAATAGGAATATAACTGATACTATTTCCTCTTATGTGACTTGTCCAAAACTACAATGCACAAGAGAAAATCACACAGATAGATATTTAAACAATATTCATCACAAAAACTTCAGACGAGAGAGAGAAACTCCCTGCGGCAGGCTTTCAAATATGAATGCATGGGCCACTTATATCTAGTACCTGGAACAAGCTTATTGATATTGGAGAATCATGTTTAAAAGTTCCAGTCCTGTGAGAAGACACGTATTAATATTATTCCCGTCCCACCCACTGTGACTCAGAATTAGAAACAGCAAAGGTGAAAACTCATACATTGTCGTGACTTAACAAATCCACGCCTCCCCTTAGTTGATTCTTCTCACTAGATAGCATGTCGATAAGTCCCCTTGATCTGTTTTTATTTTCAGAATTCATGAGTGAATTTCCACAGATTTTGTAAGCAAATTATCTCTAGCATTGTAAAAGCTTGTTAATAAGTGAATTATACCATAAACTGTGTACACACATGAAGAAATGCCATGATTGCATTTATTCTCTTTAATAATTTATTTATTCAAAAAGCCATGGGAACTGTATTTTTACTCACCTAATAATAAAATAGCACACACTGTGGTATTTTATATTCATCTAAATATAAAATAGTAAACACACGCGCGCACACACATGCACATGCACACACACACATACACACACACAGAGGTTAAATGAAATTACACAAGCTGGGTGATAAGACTCCCCTCAGGAGACATAGACTACCTAACAAAACCCCCATTACCAGACATGCAAAACGTCCCGAGTTGTTGGTCAGAGGACCCAGGGGACTTCAATAGGAGAGAAACCATGCTTAGTTCCTAGTTAGCTACCTGTGAGGTCATAGCTCTCAGAGGAGAACCTGCGACTGCCACATCCCTAAGCTAGCAGTCATTCCTAACTGTATTCTAAATACTTACACTCACAGATATATGTAGCTTTCACTCCTCATCTACAGTCCAACCCCTATACTTACAGCTCGGAGAACATCATGAAAGAGAGTTGGAAAAGACTGTAAAAGTCAGAGGACAGGGCACCTGCTGTGAGATAGTCTCTTGTAGAAACGAGTCAGGGGCTGCCTCGGTCATGAACTCAGTTGGCTGCTCTTTGATCACTCGCCCTGATGATGTGGCCTTACCAGGCCATGGAAGAAAAGGATCCAGGCAGCCCTGATGAGACTTAACAAGCTATGGGCACATGGCAATATTGGAGAGCTCCCCCTTTCAGTGGACTAGGGGAAGGGGATGGGGGAAGAGGGAGGGAGGGTGGGACTGGGGGAGTTGAGGGAGGAGGCTTCAATCGGTGATATATAATGAATAAATGGTGAAGAAAAAAAACAATAAAATTAAAATTACAAAAGAAATGAATGGGTTTACACCCATGAAATCTTAATAATATGGTTTCCTAACAAAGATGTAAGCAATGGCAGCGCCAGTTGACATACCAATAGCTGAGAGAAGGAGAGTTAGCCTTCCCCAGGAGTGAGCCCCCTAATTGGCCATATATAATTAAACATAAAGAGGCCACAGGTTTGAAAAAAATATATAACAGGATTTAGAGGGAGGAGAAGGAAAGGGAAAAGTATGTAATCATATTTTAATTAAAAGTAAAATAAAATTTAAAAATAAAGTCTACTTATTTCTTTTAAAAACCTATTTTTTTCAAATACACACTCCCTGTTCTTTAAGTCAGATGCAATTATCAAATTTCCTCAATATGTATCAATAGCTAATTAGAAAATCAGTTAGAGGCGCGGCAGGAATCTGTCTGCCTATGGCAGAGTGCTGACAATGTAGCTATTCTTATAACACAATGGAAATTTAGAGAAAGGCAAGATTGGTGCATCAATAAAGCTTATTGCAAGAATATGAAGAAGAAAAATATTCCTCTCTGCACAGCACATTCTTAGCGTTTAAAAATAGACAAAGGCATGATTATCAAGTGAGCCCTCTCATCAGTAGCTGGAGAAGGAGAAGAGTCTCATGTAAGCCTTATATCCACAGCAAAGGTGCATTTCCACCCCACAGACGCCTGGAATGTCTGCGTGTTAGATTCATTAGTGGCGATTATCCGATCACTGATTATTCTTTAACACTAATTGCATCAACCTCCTCCATCATTTTCTAAACTAGAAGCAATCTGACATTCTTATTCATTGTAAGTCATAGTTAATTTTTACGTTGAGAATTATTTCTCAAATTTTCTGGTATTGCTGGAATCACTGACTATCACCTGCATACCACACACCAAGGATTGATATTGTGAGGCGAATAGATAAATGCCATTGTTCATAACAGAACTTCCATCACATCCAAGTTGCATGGCACAATTAAACAAGATCACTAGGGACTTCTAGAGGACCAGTTCTTCTTCCTAAGGGTTCTTGAATGATGTCAGGACAATCCTTCCATTTTCAGAGCGTCAGTGACTTTGAACACATCTCCATTTACTTGGTAAGAGTTAGAGTTACACAAACCCCGTCAGGCTGAATTGGGAAGCCACAAAAATATAAGTGAGTAGAATCCTTTCTACATTAAATTGAACCATGAAGAGGACACCTGTGAGTGCCTACAGCATATAAAAGAGGAATGAAACCCAAGAAATGAGGTAAGCCAGCTTGGGAATCCAAGGACCATGATGAGATTCTATAAACTCCCTACAAAATATGAAAACTTCTTTTATGTGTATTGTATTGGCAAGAGAGAAGAATGGTCCCAAGCATATCACGTTTCAACATGAGAAAACCAGGAATGAAATAAAAGTCATCTTTCTAAAATGGATTTACTGCAAGAAAAATCTTGTCGCTGTATGCTTGCAAGCTCTCAGGAAGATTAAAAGCTAGTATTGTCACTTAAAAATAAAGTGAAGCATATAGTGTGGTTTGAATAAGGACTGTCCTCCACAGTCCCAAGTGTTGAAACACTTTGACCCGTTGGTGGTGATATTAGGGAAAGTTCTGGAACCTTTAGGAGGTAGAGCCTTAATTGGCAGAGGTACTCCACTCAGGACAGGCTTTGAGGATTTATAGCCTAGCCCAGTTTCTTCTGGCTTGCTTTCCTCTGTCTCTCTGCCTCTCTGTTTCTCTCTCTGTCTCTCTCCTCTCATTGTTTAATATACAGCAGGCAGCAGTAATACTTAAATTTATCTTTAAATTTTTGAAAAACTGTTCCCATTATCTGTTCTTGCAGATACACCTTTGAAATCATTTTATTAAATAGAATTTCTAATAAATTTGGCTGAGATCTTGTTGAAATTTTACTGCTGTTGCCTAACAATTTTAAAACTCAAATGTATATTTAATGACAAGGAGAACATAGAAAGACAACAGAATATCAATGATTATTACCTTTATTCTAAAACTTCTAAATTTGCTCCTGTAACTATTTATTTTATTTATTTGTTTGTTTGTTTATTTATCTATCTATCTATCTATCTATCTATCTATCTATCTATCTATCTATCTATCTATCTATCTATCTATTTATTACCAGGTACATTTTGCTGTTAGAGTTTACCTGCCTGGCATTGCATATTAACAATAAAACAAAATAACTGATTTCATTCTGCATTTGACTAAAGTATAGACATACCAGCCTTATTGCTGAGATGGGTCCAAACCCAGGAAAAGATGATAATTTTATAAGGCAAATTTATAACAATCAATATACAGTGGATTGTGAACACAGGACAATTATTAAATTCATTTCCCTATATTTATAAGAGTCACATAATATTTTTCTTTAGGTCTGACAATTCTGTGACAGTTTTAATATATTTTAAAATCTTAAGTGTATCATTAAACACTTGGGATTTCCAATTTCCCAAATCTTTGAACATGAAATACTATGAAGCCTTCCCATGTATTGCCTAGAGAGCTATTCAAAGAGATGAGTGTCCTTAGCTACACATTATAACCATGAATCCAGAAGAGCAAGCAACAAAATACGGCATGGTTGAGGCTTTCATCCAGGTGCATCTGATTGTTTGACCTCCACATACTCCTACACACAAAAGTGCCACAGAGTCAACTACATCATTATACATGCCGTGTGAAACCAGAACACAGAGGACTATAGCTAAGGTGTTAATTCACTCCCATTACTGAGTCGGTCTAATATGGTTTGAAGTACGTTTTCATATCAGCAGCAACAGCAATGAATTTTCCAGTAGAGCATTGGGCATGTTGTATTTCAAGGGCTTTAGGCCTTCAGTAAAGTTTTAGAGTTTCTCTTTGTAAAGATCTTGACTGTTGTGAAGCTACACCCGGTGAAGGTTTCAGCAAGAACTTAAACAAAATTAGTCTGCTACCGGCTCCATTATGTTTTTGTCCATTTTTTTGCCTCATTATTCACTTTTGTATATTAGTTTGAATCTGGACACTTAGCCGAACTACCATAAACATTTTTAGAATTGCATTTAAAGGGGGCTAGGATTTTTTTTTAAGCATAAAAACAGCTATACAATGATACATTTAAAAAAATCATCTATTTGATGAACATTCTAAAAGCAAATATAGAAAAATAAATTATTACAAGAAGGAGACAGAGGAATATATCATACATGTACCAATTGCCTGGTTGGCTAGGCTTGTGTCTGCTTTCCACCTTTAGAGGTTTTCTGTTGTTGTTGTTTTGTTTTGTTTTTGCTTACAGGGGAAGTTTATTAAGATGAAAGAGCTTCATGATGAAAATGCATCTAATTCTTTGTCAAAAATATTGAGGCTGTTTGCAGATATGCAAATGATTAACAAATTTTTTAAAGTCCAAAAAAAAAAAATCCCTCTCCATTAAGGATAGTCACACAGTAGCAAGAGGAAGACAGTCCGAGCTACAGTCTTTCTTCAGCACAGCCCACTGGCTCTGGGATCTCTGTGGACAGCAAGCTCCACAGACCCCGACGTCTCCTACTAAGATGGCTCCACAAATCCTCCTATGTACTGTGACTCATCTTGGATGATTTTTATTATCCACTATGATGTAATTGTTATACCATATTATCTAGTGATAGTAGCATAAATGTATGGATTTGATACAGGTGCATTTTTCTGATTATTTTCTGTCCATGGACAGTTGATCCAAGTATGCAGAACCCATGGGTAGGGAGGGACAGCTGTATTTATTTGTGATTGACACCCTTTCTTCTGTCTGATAATGATTTAATGCTGCTTGTAAGATGCAATGAGATCAAAGAAGGTAAACACGAAGACGCCCTTGGAGAGCACAAGAGAACTTGGTATCGTTGGCGACAGTGCTTTCATGATGTGCAATTACTCTGGATCCCTGTGAATACCTGCCACTCGTACCTGCTGCATAGAGTTGTGAGTCAAGGAGATGTTAAATGCTGGCAGTATTATGAAAGTAGTAATTGTGCTGGGATGAAAATCAAACCAGCATTGATACTTGACATCACTTGAACTCACCTGTTCTCTTTACTTCCTGGTTGGAAAGGATGGAAAACAATGTCTAATGAATCCTTTTTTTTTCTCAGTGTTGGTCTGAAGGTACTCCTGGGAAGAAAGAAAGACTTCAGACTTCCCGGAAGCTTTCAGATATAACAAAGGGAAGAAAGGGACTATTCTTTAGTACAGAATCACAAAACATACTTAATAGCCAGCGGTGGCCCCACAGTTCATCGCAGAGGGCTCTGAGCCAGCCACTGCACACAGATGGTTGGTTGCTTCAGCAAAATCCACAAGGAAGTCAGCCCCAAATTCAAAGCTTTCACGAAATGACAGCCAAACTTTACAGGATAGCCATGACATTCCCCTGGACTGGAGTGTGAATTAATTTAATGAAAGTCAGACTCTTATCCCATATATATATGGTATATTAGATTGCAAGTGTGTTCATATCTGAAAATGTACTGCCATGTAGTTTATTTTTAAACCTGCCGAGTAGGAGATAGCTAAAGATTACTAATTCATAGAAACAAGCTTGTGAAACACTAGGTGACTTATTTTACTTTTCTATGATGACGATGTTGATAGCTTCTTCATGAAGTTACTATGATCCTTACAGGTTTCAATGTATGTGTAGAGCTTAGCACATTGTCAATGTGCTGTTTTATAATCACAGCACAGCAAATGTGGGCATAAAGTTCCAGGCTGTGCCATCCAACCAGGGCACTTCATTTCTCTCTTTAATGTGGAGAACATTCCAAACAAACCATTTCAATGCCAGCCAGTATTTTTTCAAAACAAGCAGAGAGCTAGCTTAAATTCAGCAGCCCTGCAAGAAGATTTTAAATTACCAGCAAATTGCCAAGGGAGCCACCTGGGCAACTAGAGGAGATGATGGCAGAACCCAGAGGCACTGCTCCCTAAGAAGTGGCCTGAAGGTTCAGCTGGGGTAATGGGCTTTAAATGAACGGAGGTCAAATGAGTAACATGATTTTTAAAGTGCTAATAGGTAAATGGGAAGCAGATGTATGAAACCACGAGAGCTGACAAGTTGCATAATGTTCTCAAGTCCTTTCATTGGAAATACAGCCACATCAACGTATCAAGATTTTTAAAGTGTCGCTTAGTCAAATGAATCTCCAAAAGTCAAAATCACGCCCCCTGGAGCTACATTTTTTCAACTAACTCAGAGCACATATGAAAGGAGCGAAAAGGCCTCTCCTCTGGCCACCCCAGTGCCGAGTTTGGCTTACTTCACAAGGCCAGTGAAGACTGAAGCACTGCCAATGAAAGATAGCACGGGACCCTGAGTGGGTCCCAAATAAGATCCTTGCTCTTTGCTGAGATACCAGAGTTGCGGACTGAGTTTCCACAAACAACCCCATTTTAATTTTATACTTCTTGTAATTTTCAGATCCCAAATCTAGAAGAGACTTAGACCAGGATCAAAATCTTTTCATTAAGTTATTAGTTAAGTATCTATAAAAGCACCCAATCCTTAAAAACAAAACAAAACAAAACAAAATCATATTTTGTCTCAAGTTCAGTTACTAGCAGGGGAAGAAGGACGGGACGGTGCTGTAGTTTGGATCGTGATACCCTGTCAAGTTTCTAATCTGTTGAAGGGCTAGTCACCAGCCTGTAGCCCTACCAGCCCTACAGAGAGGTGGCAGAACATGTAAGGCAGAACCTAACGGAAGGAGGCTGGATCACTGAGGTGAGCTCTTGGATCAGGACCCTGGCCCCTTACCCTTCCTCATTGTTTCCCAAACAGAGCCCTGAGGTGAGTATCTCCACTTGGTCACCTGCTCCATGGCCTGCAGTTCCAGCCCTCCCCACCTCCACCCCCACCCCTACCTCTGGGGCCCAACCAAGAACAGGAGAGCCATCTAATCAGACTGAAAGAAAACTCTGAAGCCAAAAGAAACGTTCCTTTCTTTTTTTACATTGATTCTCAAGAATGTTGTGACACTAGCAGAAATCTGACTGTCACAAATAATGAAATAAAGGACCTGATTAGGGAATGTAAATTCTAAGAGAACATACCTAAAGCATTAAAGGACATAGGGAAAAATAAGTACCTTGCTGCAGGAAAGGAGCTTTTATTCTCCTGCTTCAGTTGTTGTCTCAGATGATAATTCCCTCTGTCTGCTAACCTAGGCCTAGTTCTGGAAGCTTCTAGCCTCTGTACAATCTAACCTAGGTCTAGAAAGTTTTCAGCCTCTGAGACTTATTGCTTAATAAACTCATCTTTTCTTGTTCTTACTGAGCTCTGGGCTGCCTGGCTCAATTCAGCTTTTCTGGCTCAAACTCCTCTTCCAGCTAACTTACTCAATCTGGCTTCTCTCTTGGCCCTGAACTGCTCTGTTTTGCCTCAAACTAATCCCAGCAATCTGCTCGAATCTTCTGGCTCCATCTCATTCTCTGGCTCCTTCAGTCTTCACCTGTGTCTAGTTTGTTTTCTCTCTGCCAAAGTCTCCCCGTAAAACTACTTCCTCTCTCTCTCCTTCCTTCCTCTCCCTGCCCCCTTTCTCTCTCTCTCTCTCTCTGCCTTGTCCCTTAAGTAGCTTCACACCCCCACCCTTCCTCCCTACAGCCCCCCTCCCTTCATTGCCCCTTAAGTAGGTTTCTCTTTTCCTGAGTTGGGTGTATCCTATTCTGACAAGTCTTTCTCTGATTTGTCACTGTTTCTGCCACTCAATTAGACATCATTTCAAACATAGGTGCTTCCTTCTACAAACTAACTTTACCTTCAACATTTGGAATTAAAGGCATGTACCACCATGCCTGGACCTAAGCTTTTCTTTACCTGAAACTTGCTCTATACCAGGCAGGCCTTGAACTCAGATCTGCTTGCCTCTGTCTCCTGGGTCAAAGGAGTGCATGTATTCCAGCTGGATCACATAGACCTAGAAGGTCTTTGGATGTGATCTCTTGCCAGGGCAGCCAGGTTCTGAATTAAAACTCCTCTAGAACCATATGCTTCAACTAATTGAACTTTGCCATCTATCCCTTCAGAAGCTAAACTATCATCTCCATTTTACATAGCATAAAAATAAAAAGGACCCAAGAGATTAAGCAGTCTCCCCAGAGTCACAAACTCACCTGTAGAAGAGCCAGCATTCAGGCTCAGTCTTGTCTGACAGTCACCCGAGACCTGAGTCACCACGCCGAACCATGTGACTCATGTGCACGGGCTGCTTGTGCTTCCCATAAAATCGAAGCCACTTGAGTGTAATCAACTGCCTTGGGCCATTATTGATGCTCACACCGGCAGGTGGCCCTCTTTTGGTGGCATCTTACTTAATGCCCATAGTAAGCCTAACTGGATTCTCAGATTAAAAAACAAAACAAAACAAAACAAAACAAAACTGAGATCCCAAGGCTAAATCACCTGCTGAATTTCATATTTCTCTGAGGTCAGTAACTAGGTAAAACTGGAATTTCATTCATATAAGGGAAATCATTATTCCATACTGCTACCCACATTTATTCTAAATTTATGTATTTATTCTCTCTCTCTTTCTCCCTCCCTCCCTCTGTCTCTCTCTCTGTGTATGCTCACATGCCATGCAGAGGCATGTAGAGGTCAGAGGTCAATAGGAATTGAGCTCAAGTCATCAAGTTTTGTGGCAAGCAGCTTTACCCGCCAAACTATTTTACTGGTACTACATTTTTTTTAAATAAAGAAAATACCAAGGCCAGTGAATGGCTCAGTGCATAAAAGCACCTGTCACTAAGTCTGGTGACCTGAGTTCAATTCCCCAGGCTCGTATGGTGAAGGGAAATAGAGAATTTCCACAAGCTTCCTCTGACTTCTACACAAACACTAAGACACAGGCAGTCCTCCCCCACACAAAGAGACTCACAATCCCACAAAAACAAACAATGAAAAAAGAGAAAGTATTAGAAGAGCTTGGATCATCCAAACATTGCAGAAATGTTGGCTTCAGCCATATTTATAAAATAATGACAACCCTACTAGGATGGTCTCAGGCTACTAAGGAAAACTGAATGATAGGAACACCTCTGCACAAAAAGAATGAGAGACTGCCACTAAGTTTGTTCTGTGCATGTCCTGCAGAAGTCAGAACTAAACATCCAGTTGTTGGCTGATATTATTTTTCCAAATAAATATATTTCAAATAAAAGCATTGCCCACCAGCCAATAGTTAAAAATATTTATGATTGATAACTATAATTATTTATGCAAATACAGCTGAAGTTCTCATCATGCTGAATTTTGCACTTTGTAAGCCTTTCTAATCAGCAGATTCGTTACAATGTTTTGTATCAGTAATTATGAAACTGCCATCGTATTAGTACATTTCATTATATTTTCAAGTGCCAACCTCTCAGGTTATTAAATTAGACACACTGCCACAGGGAAATCTGGCAATTTATCCCAATTAACAATGACAAAGAGAGATAAAGGGAAATATTGTTTCATGGTCCAAATACATTCAGAGAGTAATGCCATCAAAGATCTACTTCCCTGGGTAATACCCATGAAGTCTTTGTCCCTCTCTGTCTCTGTCTCTCCCTCCTCCTTTCTCTTCCTTTTCTCTGTCTCTGTCTCTCTGTCTGTCTCTCTCTCACATACACAGAGCATTCACCAAATGGAATGTATAAAGCAGGCACTCAATAAAAGAGTTAGATGAAATTGCTCCTTTTCCCCTCTTTGTGCTTCGGATGCTGTTTTAAAACAATTGTCACCAAAACGCTCATTGAAGGAAATTTTGCCAGCTGCCTGTGGTCTCTGACAAAAATCAATATTCTTCTTAAAGAGCAGTTCTGGAGAAAGAGGTTATGTACATTTTCCCCCTCACAGCTTAATGACACTTGAAACAAAATCCCCATGTATATACTTTATGCGAGTATGCTTAGGTAGCCCTTAGTGAGTTCAGAAGCAGGTTTTTGATCACTGAGGTTTCTGCTTTTGTATGTGCATCTCAAGCTAAGGAATTATGATATGCCATATAAAAAAATACTGATTTGCTTGAAGCATTATCCTGCAGACAAACACTACAGTCTGGGTCCTTGTGCCAATAAAGAGGAGTAAGGACTAGAGAGAAAGTTATGTTTTACATAAAGAAGTTTTAAACTACATCCAAACCTCATGAGTCTCAAAATGGGTTTCAAAAACTCAAAATGAGTTTAAAGGGGGAAAAAAAAGCCTTTTAATTTTTCTTTGCTCTGTACTTTTCAACACAGAGTTTCTGGCTGGGAATCTTAACAAAGTAAATGTAAATAAGATTAGATGTGAGAAATTGCAAGGTATAGGATTCAATATATGTTTATCTAGAAATCTTTATTATGGTAGCTAACAATTGCCATAGGTACAAGTTAGGTACAGAGATTTTCCCAAATTGCTCAGTATGTAAGTGCCAGTCAGGACACACGCACCGGTAGTGTGGGCCCAGGGTCTTTGCACTAAAGGCAAGAGCTGCTTACCACAGCACAGGGAAGTGTGAGAGTGTGTGTGTGTGTGTGTGTGTGTGTGTGTGTGTGTGTGTGTGTTTCTACTCACGCATCTCTATTAATTAAAGTCAGGTTCCTGCAGTAAACCATCAGCCCCATGACGGCAAGTACTGCTCCTGCGTCTGATCGTTTTAGTGGATTGCCCTGAGGTTTCCTCATTGTCTGGCATGTGGCATGTCCTGGTTGAACTCAGGGAGGAATGGACAGGCTGCAGGGATCATCTCTGAGTAGATCAGGCTTTCAGATGGGCATTCCCACCTTTGGGGAATGGACACTGTTAATTTACAAAACAGGACTGAGGAGGAGGAGGCTGACAAAAAGGAAGGTCAGAGAAAGCAGGACCTTATTGATCCATTCCATTGACGAGCATGCAGCACCTCGAGGTAAATTAATTATTAAGCGATGTAGATTTGAGGCAAAGGCTGTTATGGAAGAAAACAATTTTGTTAGAAGTCATTAGACATATGCAGTACAATTCACAGTCAATGTAAAAGGACGCAGAAATGAATCACCTCTGTGGGCTTCAGTTAGGATTGCTTCCAATGGCAGAAATATCTTTCTCTGAGTAGGAGGTTGTCTTAGTCAATGTTGTATCACTGTGAAGAGACACCATGACCGTGGCAACTCTTATAAAAAAGAAAGCATTTAATTGGAGCTGGTTTACAGTTTCAGAAGTTTAGTGCTTTGTCTTCATAACAGCATGCAGGCAGACATGGTAGCTGAGAGTTCTTCTCCGTTCAGATTTGAAGGCAGCAGGGAGAGAAAGAGAGTGGGTTGGCTTGGGCCCTTGCAACCTCAAAGCCCTTCCCAGTGACACACTTCCCCCCCAACAAGGCTACACCTCCTTAGCCTTTCAAACAGTGCCACTTTGTCAGCATGCAGGTACATGAGCCTATGGAGGTCATTCTTATTCAATCCACCGCAGAGGTAAATGCAATTCTCAGGGCTAACTGGAAAGGGCTAAACAAGATCTTCAATTCAAAGTTATAGAACTCAATATTCAAAGGTTCAGAATCGCGGAAGGGACCATTCAATGTGGAGATTAGTGGGAGGACAGGGGGTGTGCGGTGGCCAACGTTGGGGTAAGTGCAGAGAGCATGTAAAGTCACCTAGACGTTCCCCTATGATCAATGAGGGAATAAGGTAAATGCGGCTTCGGTAAAATAGAGGATATCCACATATGACATATCAGACTGATGTGAAAAGCATGTTTCTACGTATTAAAAGATTCTGCAAAAGACAACCTAGAAATGTCACTTAGGTAGAACTGAGATGGCCATCAGAAAGGCTACTGCACTGCCTCGCCTTATCTTCGCAGATATCTTTGATACTGAAGTACATTATGGGGTAGGTTGTTTGGACTTATATGTGACCAGGACAACTCTATACAGGAAAGTTGAATATTTTACATAGGTTCCCAGAAAGGGATTTAACAGGCCCATGCCTTGACTGACCATATTTTTTTTTATAACTGTGCACCAAAGATACAACCTTTGTCTAACTTTGCAACAGTCCAGTATTCTGAATCCTAAAACACAAACAGGAAAATATGATGATAACTCTGGAATAACATAATAGATATAGAAAAGATAAATCACTATGATCAGTATCAAACACAGAGAAGTTGTCTGTATGTCCAGAAATTAGATGAGAAGTTCCTACGGCTGACTGTACCCCATCCATGTCTAGGTGAACCCCAACAAGCACACCGCACTCGCTTACAGAGTCAGTTATTAGACTTCTCATTGAAGATGGGAGTGTGTTTGGGAAGCACCCGTGGAGGCTTACTCCTGCTTAGAGAGCAGACCGTTGCACAGAAGGACCCCTGCCAACCTCACACTAACCAATCATGTCTTTAAAAAAAAAACCCTGAAAACAACCAAATAATCATCTTTAAACTGTATTTATTGTTGGAGAATTACATACATGAGTATAATGTCTTGAGCAAATCCACACCCGTACTGTCACCCCTTTCCTCATCACCACTTTTTCCTGCCAACTTATTTGCTCTTGTTTTAAACCCTCTGATTCCACTTCATATTGCTGGTTTGCGCATAGGTATAAGATCAAATATTAGAGCATGGTTATGCTCTGAGTGGCTGCATTCCTGAGGAAAACTAAATCTTCCTCCCCAGTACCCATCGATTGACAATAGCTCCTCAACCAGCAGTGGAAGGTCATGACGCCCTCCTCCTCACGCTCAGATTTCATCTGGTTTGGTCTTGTGCATGCATTTATAGCCACTGTGAGTTCCTATGTGCCGTAGCCCTGTCATGTCTAGCGAATCCTGTTTGACTGTAGACTCCCTGTGGCTCTGACAATCTTTCTGAACATTTTTCTGTGATGATACCAGAGCCTTAGCGGAAGAGGATGTGAATATAGATGTCTTATTTAGAGGTGAACACTCTAGTCTCTTAGTCTCTGTATGCAGCCCAGTTACAGGTCTCTACATTAGCTACCATCTGCTGCAAAAAGAAGCTCCTCTGATGAAGACTGAGAGATGCACTAGTGAGTGGACATAAAGAAAAACTTCTGGGAACAGTTTAATCCTATGTTCATTTAGAAGAACAATGTATTAGTTTCTTCACTAGTGCTTTTAATCTAGCCAGCTATAGAGTATTGACTCAGGTAATAGTACCACGTATTTTACTAATAAAGCCTTAGAAACACAAGTGCTAGGTAAGATAGAGAATCAAAATCAGAGAACTAGAAATGAAAATTACAACACAAAGAATCAGTGAAGGTAACAGTTGATTTTTTGAAATGATAAACGAGATTGACAAATCTGTAGCCAACTGAACCAAAAGAAAGGGAAGACCCTAATGAATAAAATTAGAGATTATAAAGGACACATTGTAAGAGCTACCAATGAACTCAGAGTGTCATAAGGACATACCTTAAAAGAAAAACTACATTCTACCAAATTGAAAACTTGGAATAAGTCAGCTTCTTAGTTCATATGACCTACCAAAGTTAAACTAAGAGGTGATAAAAAATGAAGTTAAAAAGATTTCTCAAAAGCAAAAAGATTAAAACAGCAACTAAAAAACCCAGTCAGGGGGTAGGAGGTGTTAGCTGTTAAGAGCATGACCTTTCATAGGACCTGTGTTCGGTTCCCAGACCCCATACGGCAGGTAACAACTATCCAGAATCTGACACCATCTTCTGGGTTCTGTGTGCACAAGATAACATGTGGTACCCATATATACAACACAAGAAAGGCAAAATACAAGAGACCCTTGGCCCAGATCATCCTAAGTGGAGGGAAAAAATAAAACATACATTTTCATTAAAATTAAGAACAAGACAAGGCTTTCTCCATTCTTGTTAATTAGTCTTAACTAAAGCAACAAGACAAGAGATGGAGATTAAAGAGATACAAAAGGGAAAGGAAGAAGTCAAAACATCCTTATTTGTGAATGATGCGATTCTACACATAAAAAAACCAAAGACTCCACAAGAAAATGTATAAAGTAAGCACAGCTGATAAATGCATGAAGTAGCAGAATACAAAGCTAAAACACAAAGATCAGGAACGTTCCTATACAGCAATAACTAATAGCAAGAAAGAAACTGGGGAAACAACACCATTCACGACATGCACAGATACACACGCGCATGTGAGTGTGTGTGCGTGTGTGTGTGTGCATGCATAGGTATATAGTTTTCTATACAGAGACCTCAGAAGACTAAACACAAAGAATACAATTCAAGCAAACATGGGAGAACGAAAAGTTCTCAAAGGAGGAAACAAAGATGGCTAAGAAATTTTTTTCGAATGTTCAAAATCATTAGGCTTCAGAGAAATGCAAATCAAAACTCTGTTGAGATAACACATTACAAATGACTACAGATGCTGCTAGGGGTGTGGTGAGCACTTTCTCACTGTTGGGGGTCGTTTAAACTGGCGCAGCCACTGTGGAAATCAGGTGAAGCTTCTTCAAAGGGTGAGAAACAGACTACCATCTAGCTATATTACTTCTGTGCATATTCCCAAAGGACTCTATTTCCTACTACAGAGGTACTTGCTCATCCATGTTTATCACCACTCTCGTCACAAACAGCCAAGAAACGGAAGCTGCCTAGATTTCCATCAGCTGATGAATAGGTGATGAAAATGTGGTACAATGAAATATTATTATTATATTACATATTACATTATATGTTGTATTATATATTATATGTATTATTACACACAGCAAATTACCATTTAGTGGTAAAGGATCCTTTTTTTTTTCAATGTGAAAGAAAGTAATCATGAGAAATCATCAGGATACTGTAACCAAAAGAGATGTCAAGCACTCTGTAAACAGAAATGGTTACTTTGGGGGGGGGGAGTTAGTACCCATAGAGCGATTAGAAAGACTATTATGTCAAATGTTAGCAGAGGTTGAATCTTGTTGTGTATTGGGTATGGATTCACTTACTTTTCAACATTTCTCTCTATTTAAAACCTTTCAAAGTTAAGCACACAGCTATATCAATTACCAGAAGAAAAGGTCAATAGATCTAGAACAGAATAGAAAGCCCAGAAACACACCCACGTAGGTAGAGCCAGCAGACCTTTGCAAAGGAGCAAAGGCAATACAATGACAAGTGGTGCTAGTACCATGGAGCATTCCCCCACAAGAATAACATCTAGACAGGCCTTACACCTTTTGCAAAAGTTACTTAAAATAGATCACAGACCTAATGTAAAATGCAAATCTCCACAGATGATAAAATCCAAATGACTGAGCTTTGAGGATGACTTGTTAGTTGTGGCGCCACAAGTACATGGAAGAACCCATAGCATGGACTTGGTTAAAATTAAATATTTCTTATTTAAGAAAGACACTGTTAAGAGGGCAAAACGTAAGCCACAATGAGGGAGAAAAGAAATGTCAAAGCACAAGTCTGTTATTCAAAATACACCCACCCTTCAAAATCTAAAAATTTAGAAATAGAAAGTTGAGTTTAAAACTGAGCAGAAGACGTTAACAATGTAATGCACAAAAAAACACAGAGAGGGCAAGCATCTGAAAAGCTGTTCAGTGGGCTGAGGAGATGACTCAGTGGTTAAGGTTAAGGGCTGATGTTGCTCTTTCAGGGGACCTAGGTTTCGTTACCAGAATCTACCTGCAGGCTCACAACCATATGTAACTTCAATTCCAGGGTGTCTGACATCCTTTATGGGCACACATATGGTACTCATACATACATATTGGCAAAATGCTTACACACAGAAAAAGAAGGGAGGAAGGAGAAAGGGAGAAGGGAGGGGGAAAAAGAAAGAAGACAGAAAAAAACAAAGAAGAAAGGAAGGAGAGAGGGAGAGAATATGTGTATGTTTTTTTGGGGGGGGCTATTCTATTGGGTTCTTATACCTCTACCTCCCTTCCAACTTTTATCCACCCTAATCCCTTCCAACACCAACACTATGTACGATTGAAAGAAGCTTAGAGGGGAAAGGAGCAGAGACTTCCTTAGACTACTTCCTGCTGAACAGGGACGAAGTTCCTTGGGGCAAGTCCAAGCAGGACATTCGGCAGTCCAGCGAACCAGCAATGGCAAACGCAGCAGCAGAATGAACCTGCAGCAGCTGCATGTAAATATGCAACAATAGGTGAGAGCAGCAGTCCCCACAGGCCTTCTCAGAGTTTAAACCCTCTCAAGAGTTCTCAGAATTAAAACTACCCACAAGCTGGCAAGAGTCACGCCCCCGCCAGAGCACGAGATACGTTATAGTTAGCTGAGGTGGACAATCTGAAGCAGCCCATATCCCAGAGGTGGAATTAAAATGAACAAACAAACAACAACAACAAAAAAAACATGTTCATGTAACATAATTTGGTTTTAAAGAAACCAAAATTCTCACTACAAGAGAGAGAAGATATTTAACACCATGACATCAAACAGCGAATCCAAATGCAACCAGATATGCCACTCTATACTTACCAGATAAGCCAAAACTCCAAACCCTGACACAACCAAATGTAATGGCAAGGGCTAAGGAGAACTCACATCTATTGATGCAGGAAGGGGAAAATGGTCCAGCCACTCCATAAGGCAGTTTGAAGTTCCTTACAAAACCACCTTACAGTGCTTTTCCAACAGAGTTGAAAACTCATCTGTACACAAACATCTGCACCAGATGCTCACAGCTACTTTAATTATCATCAAGCACGATGCCCTTCCATAAGTGGACAACCTGTAGTCTCTAAGCTAAGGGCAAAAAAATTAGTCAGCACTAAAATGAATGAGCTCTGATCAGTCAGATGGCTCAGTGGGTGAAAGCGGTTGGCACACGGTGCTGATGAATGGAGGTCCATCACTGCAACCCATAGTGGAAGGAAGGGCTGACTCCCCAAAGTTGTCTTTGATCTCCACACACTTGCTGTGGCTGCCCCCATCACTCACCATGAGCAGATACATCGCCTAAACAGACAAAAAAATAGTCAATAAAATGAATTGAAGAAATAAATTAGTGACAGCCGGATAGATTTCTCAGTGGCAAGGAGCATTTGATGCTCATGCAAAAGGGCTGAGTTCAATTCCCAGCCCCTACACAGTGGTTTGCAGCCATCTATAACTCCAGTTCCAGGGTATCCAATGCCTTCCTTTGACCTCTAAGGGCACCGCACAGACAAACATGAAGGAAAAATGCTTAGACACAAAATAAATAAATCTAAAAATAATTAACTCTTAATGCATAAAAAATTCATTAAATTCAAATGTGTATTATTAAATAAGTTAACCTGCAAAGAAAGGGCTCATACTATCTGATTCCAACCATACAGCATGCATCTGTGTATATACAGATAAATATGCATATATACAAGAATACAGACACATATAATGTGTGTTGTTGTTAAATTAAAGAGGAGGAGAAAAAGATGAGTCAGTGGGACAAAGGAAATCGTTTAGAGCAAAGAAATTTTACTGGCAGGTCCATGTCATTACACATTTGTGCAAATTTACAGAATATTCCCGGACAAAGAATGAGCCTTAGTGTAAACTATCAGCTTTGGGTGATGATGTGTCAGTGAAGGTCCATCAACTGTAATAAATGCACCACTCTGGCAAGGATGTTGAAAACTCGGGGAGCCTGTACTTGTGCAATGACAGGGAATATAGGAGAAACCTCAGTTCCTTCCAATCAATTTTGCTGTGAACCTAAAATTGCTGTAAAAATAGCCTATTATAACAAAAGTTAGCAGGCCAAAGGACATTCCATATATAAAACAAGGGCAAAGATAAGCCACTATTATGAAGGAATAGAAAACAACAGAGTTCTGAAATGCAATGATATGATTAGTGTAATCACCAAGCCTAAAATACTCAAGAAAGCAAGGTCACCAAATGCTATGGAAGAAAAGTTATCACAATACTGACAACAGAGTTGGTCTCATTAAAGTGAGGTTTTAAAATGCTAAGTATAGGGGGGAAAAAAAACCACTACAGAGTCAGGAAGCAGATTTCCTATTAAGAAAGAAGATTTTTTACAAAGCTGAGAATATAGTTCTCAATTTAATACTGAACAGCAGAGGATGATGGGAAAAGTATTCAAACATCTGAGGAAAGGAAGGGAAAATTCTATAATCAGTAAAGATAGAATGAATTCAAGGGGAAAATAAAGACTTTTGCCTCCCACATATTTAGCATAAGACACAAAAACAGTAGGAACAGGAGAAAGAGAGCTCAAAAGAAATGAAAGACAAGTGTTGAAGTCTTCACATTCAGACATCATCTCTTGACCACCAAGGGTTAATAGATGTGAACTTAAATCTTGGTCCTATTTTGAGTGAGTTCAGGTACTCAAAACACCATTCTCTTTATTGAACTTAAGAGACACAGCAAATGGGATGGGGAGAAATTAGAGATACGGATTGAGGCAAAAATGATCAAAGCATCAACAATTGTGAATTAAATATGTGCTTAGGAAAACAGATGGATGACAGAAGGTGAAAGTTAAAAGATATAATTCAATATCTTCCAGAGCAAGTGCTTTGAACAAAAATAAGAGGCTGGAAATATGGTTCAGAGGCTAAGAATGTGATCTAATCTAGTAGAAGACTGGAGTCCAGTTCCCAGCTGTCACATTGGCTAGCCCACAACTGCCTCTAACTCCAGTTCAAGAGATCTGCCACTTTATGTTTTTTAATACTTTGTATATTCTGGGTATTAATTCTCTATCAGATGTATAACTAGCAAAGATTCTCTCTCACTCTCTAGGTTTCTTCTTCACACAATTGATTGTTTCCTTGACTGTAAAAAAGCTTTTGAGTTTTATAAGGCTCAGGCACCATTTGTTGGCATTAATTCCTGAGTACGGGTGAATAAATTCTTACTTAGAAAATCCTTTCCTACATTTCTGTCTTGTCCTCCCTATGTTTCCTTCCATCCCCTTCAGCATTTCAGGTTTCATATTTGGTCTTTGATCCATTTGGAGTTGATTTTTTTGCATGGTCATATATATGGGTCAATTTTCATCCTACTGCTTTTGAGCATCCAATCTTCCTGGTAATTTGATGGAGATGCTATGTTTTCTCCAGTGTGTGTTTTGGGGCATCTTTGTCAAATGTCTGATGGCTGTAATTATAGATGTACTCATTCTTGTGTCTTCTATTTTGCTCTATTGATCTACGTAACTGCTTTTGTGACAGTACTATGATAATGTATTCATTTCCACAATATTAGTTATATCAAGCAATGAGCATGTCTTTAGATATTCAGTCTCTTTTTTCAAATGTAATGTTTTCATTGTAGATATATTTTACCTTGTTGGTTAGGCTTACTTCTAGATTCTTCTTTTTAAGATTATTATGAATGGGAGTGTCTTCATGATTTCTTTCTTAGCATGTTTGCTATTGGTATATAGAAAAAGCTAATTTTTATAAATGGATTATTTATTCAACCACTCTGATGAAAATGTTTATTATTTCTGGTGAAAGTTTTGGGGTATCTTATGTATAATATTTTACCATCTACAAATAGGGATAATTTGACTTCTTTTCCTATTTACATCCCTATTATTTTCCTCTTTTGTCTTATTACTCTAGCTAGTGCTTTAAGCACTATGCTGAGAATGAGTGGAGAGAATGGGCAGCTGTCTCACTCCTGATTTTAATGGAATTGCTTCCAGATTTTTTGCATTTATGATGATGTTGGCTATAGAAAGTATCTTTTAAAATATTCAACATCCTTATCAATAAGGAAAATGCAAATTAAACTACTTTGAGATTTCATATTACCCTAGTCAGACAGCAAAAATGAAGAAAACAACTGACAATAAATTCTGCCAACGGACTAGAGAAAGGGGACTCTCATTTACTGTTGGTGGAATTGAAAACTGGTTCAATCAGTGGGAAAATCAGTATAGAAAGTTATCAAAGAGCTAAAAGTAGATTTACCAATTGACCCAGCGATACCACCCATCGGTATAGGCTCTAAGTTCCAACCTACTGCAAGCAAAGACACTTGTTCAGCCATGTTCACTACGGTTCTAGCCACCATAGCCAGGAAATGGAAACAACTTAAAGAACCTTCAGCTAATGGGTAGATAATGAAAATGTGATGCATATACACAATGTTCTGTGTCGTAAAGAAAAATTAAAGCATGAAATGTTCAGGTAAATGGAGGAAACTAGAAAATACTATGCCTACTACACCAAGTGGAGTAACCCAGACCCAGAAAGACATACACCACATATTCGCTCCTGTTTGTGCATCTAACTCTGAATCTTTGGACGGAAATATATTTGGAGCAACAGATGAAACAGGAAAGTAAAAGGGGTTCATGACAGGGGTAGGGAAGGAGCCATAAAAAAAGGGGGGCATGTATAAGGAAATGGGAAAAATCAGAGGAGAAGGTTTACCTGGCAATGAGAAAGGGAAGGCAACACAGAGGGAGAGGTAAAGAACACTAAAGATGATTGAAAACCCCATGAAATCAGTCTTTTATGTTTACTTAAAATACACATACTAGACATACATGTTTGTATGTGTATAGATATAGAAATCATTTAAATGAAGAAATAACGCTTCGGGTGTGAAGGTATCCTTAGGTATCTCTTAAAAAATACCAGTGTCAGACATGAAAACAACATGTTGTTGGTCAGGAGAATCCAAGAGACTCCCAAAACAATACAAGCTAGTTCTGCTGCCCTCAGTTGCCTTCCACAACTTTACTCAGTTTCCTAAGAAATTGCACCTTTCAGACCCAGCGTTTGGAGGAATCAAGCCAGAGCTGACTTGAAAGACTCCTCCCTGAACAATAGCTCTCACAGTATCTGAAGGTGCTATGTAAGTTGACAAAGGAGAAAAACAATTCAAAGTCATTCTGAGCTATAAAACCTGCAAATCACAATGACCAGCAGAGCAAGAGATCCCCAAGGGACCATAGTGACACTTACACTTTGGATGTAGCCAACCACTCTCTGATTGAACTTAAGATTGTCTTGGCAGGAGGAAATTCATGCTTGGCACTGTAAACCTAGCCAGCTATCCATGGCTAATGAGAGCCTACCACTGTACTTTCCTAACCCAGCATAATTCCCAAATGCATTCTATTTATTTGCTTATAATCACATGCAAGTGTATCCATGCTTCCTCCACAACTATCAAAGAAGCTTTTTTTTTTTTTTTTCAGTATAGGGAGACATCACAGAAATCCACAAAAGGTCATTATAGAAAATAACTGACCATGGGGAACCCCAGTTGATACATCTATAATGCAACTCCTATACCTAAGGCTCAGGAAGAGCCACTAAAAAAGAAATGGTAGAAAGAGTGCAAGAAAAAGGATGAAGATGTCTTCTATGAGGAAACATCTTCTATAGATGGCAGGGAGTGGCACTTAAAAAACAAATCTTAATAAAAAAACAAATCTTAAAAAATATGGCCTGACAACCCCAGCTGACATTCCAAAGTAAATGATGAAAATCTTGAAAAGCCCCAACTCTAAATAAGAACAATATGGTTGCTTAGCGAGAAGTAGTCTTCTCCAGGGAGGAAACATATAAGAGATTGTCCATTCTGATTGTGGTCAATTCTAATCACATGTGTACATGAGCAATAATAAAATTCATAAGGCTACATCTATATGTACATATATACAACAATAGTAATAAACAAGAAGGCATCATGTGTTGGGTACCTTGTGGGAAGGTGTGTCTCTGTATATTCAGTTGTTGATTGCTAAACTGGCAAAGATCTAAGTACTAGCCACAACTGGGTATTGTTTTTTTCTATGGCCCATCACAGGTCTTCTATTTTGTAAATATTCATCCTTTCTCACTTGGCTATGGTTGAAATAAAGAACTGATGAACAATATCTGGCCAGAAAGTGGAAGGCAGAACTTGTGGGAGAGAGAGGGACACTGGGAGAAGGAAAGAAAAATGGCGGGAAACTTGCCAGCTGGACAGAGAAGTGAATGAACAGATGTGAACAGGAGCAGCAAGGTAGAGCTAGCCACATGGCAGATTAGGCTAGACAGGTAGCTGGCAATGTGCCCAGCTAAAAGGCCTAAGCTTTTAAATGTTAAAAAGCCTCTTTATCATTATTTCTATCACTGGTGGGCTCCAAAGTCCCTCTATAATCCCGACGTTGAGACGTTGAGAGGGGGAACATGGAAGGAGTTGGGGGAGATGAGGTAAATAAAGTAGTCATGAATGAAATTCTAAAAATAATAAATGTAAAAAGGATTTGTCCTCCAATATATTAAAATTTTATTTGATTTGTTTAAGAATAATATTGCTTTGATGGGTTATTTTTATATTTGACATAATTGCCTTTCATCCTTGTATTATGGTGTACTTTGATATAATATGATAAAACAGGCTTTCTGGTACTATCTGATACAATTAATAGAAATATTAAGTATAGTCACAAATAAATAAAAAGCAAAATCTGTCCAGAAACTTAAAAACTGAAGTTTGAGCACAACTAAAGATTGGATAACATTAAAAATCTGAATTTTTGTGGTAACAGTGAAATGTTGACTATCATTTCATTTTAGTCTGGTTTTATTGTTGAAAAATGGCATTTTTGCTTTGGATTTGTTTCAGATGGCCCAAAGGAGGGAAAACAGGAAAAAGACGTAAAGAAACCTATTTGGTAACACTAGGTTCTGTACTCACTTGTGTTGCCGCTCAATTTATGACTTAAAAATGCTAAAAATATGTACTACTGAACATCAACTGTTGTACTATTTTTCTTTAAAAATAAAAGTAGATTTCCTAAGAGAAAAAATAAAATGAAAAATTTTAATTTGATAACAAAGTATGTGATTTGAAAACACAGTAAATAAAGGCGATCAGACATTAGAGTGAATGTGGCTTTTACTCTAAAGGAGGGTTTTATGTTCATAGAGCTTGGAAGACAGTTCACTTTTTTCAGGCTGTATATGAAAAGGGCATATTGTACAGTGAGCTTATATAAGGGAGCACTAAGGGCTCCTTTAAATTTTTTTTCTTTTTTCATACTTTTCATCCCAGGAAGTCTCAATACACTAGCAGGTGTATTTTATAAGAATGACCAAAATATAACAATATAAGTATGTCTCACATCTTGATCTCCATCTGTTTCCCTATTAGAAACATTAAACATTCTAGCGGCAGATAATCCTTTCATAAATTATTCCATCAGATGGCCTCTGTGTGTAGCATATTCCTGGGCACCCGGCACGTCCTCAAGTCAGAATGACCCCTTTAGGCATGGCTCTCAGGACGTCAGTGTTTTTCCAACACAGACTGCTCTTGTATGCTGTCAGCTGACTATGAAATACACTTGACTACAGCCAAATCTGGCCTTCATGAGGAGTTCAGGAGTTAACTGTTACTGCAAAATAAAAAGTCTGTGGGAGGAAAAGACTGTCATGGTTAATGATATGATTTATTGCAATTACAGAAAACTACCCTGATTGTTCAAATTGCGGTCTGTAGGCCTCAGCCAGATTAAATGCCAGGCTGTGACGAGCATCAGGGAGGTAATCAAATAATTGCCTGTGCTAAATAACACTGTACTTAATTCTCATGGCAAACTTTTAAAAGTATAAATTGATAGGATGTGATTGGGAGAAACAAAACACCGGGGTTTTGAAAATTAAATTATGCAACAAAAAAAATAGGTGTATGCTAGCTGACCCTAGTGAGTTTTAGGACATGTTCTTTCAGATCTCTGAAGCTTAGTTGTCTATAAAGAGCCAGTTAGTTATACTTGATCTCAGAACCAGTTGATGAGAATCATAGCATGTAGCAGAAGGTTAGTGAAGGTCATTGTTTAGGAAATACAGGGATTTACCAAACTCATTATTGGGAAGAAAAGGAGGAAGAAACCATCAAAGGCATTACATATGTGTGTGTATGCATATACATTATATATGTGTGTGTGTATAACATATATATTATATGTGTGAATGTATATATTATATATGTGTATGGAGATATATATACATATATACATATATGGAGATATATACATACACACACATACGTGTGTGTGTGTGTTGCAATAAAAACTTCATTCAAAGGTAATCTGTCTTGCCTAATAGCCCTAAGGAAGAGGGTGGGGAATGTAGTAGGAGGTTTGCCAATTGCTGATGATTAACTTTTTCTAATTAAAAAATCTAATCCTCTATCCTATCAGGGAGAGGCATGGTTATGATGTGTCCTTTGTGGCTAAACTATTAAGGGTATATTTTCTTTAAGCTCCCAAGGAAAATGGCAAAAGAATAATAGGATAATGTGTTATTTAGATTTTTGTCAATTTGACACAATCTAGAGTTATCTAGGAAGAGGAACCTCAGTTGAGAAAAGGCCTCCATCAGGTTGACGGTAGGCAAGTCTGTAGAGCACTTTCTTGATTATTAATTGATGTGGGAGGGACCAGCTTCACTTGGGGGGGACAGTGGCCTTCATGGGCAGCGGTCCTGGATGGTACAAGAAAGGAGGCTGAGCAAGCCATGAGGAACAACCCAGTAAGCAGGGTTCCTTCTTAGCTTCTGCTTCAGTCCCTGCCTCCAAGTTTCTGCCTTGAGTTTCTGCCTTAGTTTTCCCCGATGAAGGACTATAATCTATAAACTAAATAAGTCCTTTCCTCCCTCATGTTACTTTTGGTCATTATCTTCATCACAGCCAACAGAGAGAAACAAATCTGAAGTTTGCATCAGAGTCTAGAGCTAAACTAAGTTTCCATCCCACCCATGGTGAATTTACAATGTACAGAGCAAGGACAGTGGTCAAGATGATGTGCCACAAGTCCACACTGGTGACTCACAGAAGGATAGACACAGATTCCATCCACACCAAGGTCTGAGTGGATGAAGATTTGAGGTTGGGATCGGTTTGGTTAAGGTTAATCAGGCCATAAGAACTATATCGTCAGACACTGAAAAGAAACAAACCAACAAACAAAAACTAGAGAAAAGACAAGGGAGAAATGTTGATGTCTTGTTCTGCTGTGATGGCCTGGCCATGGAATAAAGATGGCCACACTAGAGGTATCTACCTAAACAAGGATGTGACTCAGTAGCAAGAAATGAAAGGATTCCTGAATCTTGGGGCAAATACCAGGAATGAGAAAAATGGCTGACAAAAATCAAAATGAAAATAATTTTTACAGAATAGTAACATAATAAAGAGCTAACCCA
The DNA here is from genome assembly GCF_907164565.1 of Psammomys obesus. Taxonomy (NCBI): domain Eukaryota; kingdom Metazoa; phylum Chordata; class Mammalia; order Rodentia; family Muridae; genus Psammomys; species Psammomys obesus. The sequence goes on along the minus strand of NW_026592510.1, from coordinate 9,920,019 downwards.
GAAACCAAGAGAAACATTACAGAGTGGAAGCTAGGAGAAACAGACCCCTGGGTACTTTATAATAGAGTTGTCTCATGTTTTTGGAGGTTACCTCGGACCACTTCATCTTCTACATCTCAATAGAGAAGACAGCATCACATAGCAAGAGTGTGTAAGAGAGAAAGCAAGAGGCCCAGAAGGGACTGGGCTCATTTGGTACCAGTCCAGGCTTGTGGTAACTATTCTTGTTCTCTACAGATCTAATCCTGTTCCAGGAGAAAAAATAAATTAACCTAGTTATGAATGCAGATGCCTTGGAACCCCTGGTATCTCTTAAAGAGCCCATCTTACCATTAGGCTAGATAATAAAGAGTTACTGTGAGTTTTGGTGAAGACAAGAGCACATTCCCACCACGGAAGCAGAGGGGGGAACGCTTTCTTGATTTTAGCAATGTTGCTGCATATCAGCAGTTCTGAAGGCCTAGATGTTTCCATTCCCACAGCTCCACATTTAATTTGGTGTCTATTTCATGCCTTTTGTGTTCTTCTCCCTAAGCTCAGCGACAGTGGACAACACAAAAGGTTTGTCTTCAGGAAGTCTGCAGGGAGGAAATCATAGGTGACTAAGTGTCCTCAGAAATGCTTCTTGTTTAGAGAAGTCTTGGTGATTTTTTTCCTTTAACTTTAATATAACAATATGTATTTGTCTCTAAGAGTATTTGTTTCTGTTCTTCTGTGGGCTGCCTTATCAAATCCAGTTTCTCTATTGGAGTTTTCCTTTTGTTCCCTAAAGTACTGTCGGATAGTTTTCTAATAGATACTGTCAGTTGTTTTAAAAATGCTACCACTAGGGAGTAACCAAGAGTCAATATTGAGATGCTCTCAGCATAGATGGGAACAGTATCTTCTCAGGTTAAAACTTGGCACGTCTAATATTTCCCAAGAAAGATGCTGTTAATAAGCAAGGTTTGTTCTTAGTTACAGGGATATATTGAATAAACCACAAGGCCTGAATTTACCATGCAAAAACATCCAAAAGAGCGTCTCTGTAACCATACCACAGTTATGTATATATAAGTCATGTATATAATGTGAACATGAGCATCCTGGCTTCAAGGACTGAGTGACTATGGAATTATCAGTTTCTTGGATCTGATTTAGTTGTTGCTACTATTTTAAAGCTAAGTCAGTAAGTTCTTATATACATTCATCCCATTGGTTTTGTTCCTCTAGACAACCCTAATACAATATATTTGGGCAGTTGACATTACAAGGCAACTGGGCAAACTGGATTTTAAAAGATCACAACTTCTAAGGGGAGATGGAAGACTCAAACTGTTTTACCCTTGGGAGACCATGGCAGAACCGGGTGGCAACCTTAAAAATCATGAAGAGAAAACAGGTTTTAAAGACTGATGGTGGATTATCCTGACTGACAGTGAGACCCCTCAGAGCACCAGAAATCAAGCCATCCTCACCCTCTCCACAGCTCTGCCACATTTCTGTTTGGATATAGCTGAGAAAGATGGAAAAAGTCCTGTGACCCCAGCATCACTTTTCATTGCTCAAGTGGGTGAGGGCCAGAGCCGGACAAGCCATGAAAGAAGTGAGAGAGCCTAGGCAGACCTGTTTGTACTTGGGTCTTGCATGAGCACAGCATGTGACTAGTATGAAACAATCCATCTCCACCCCAGATGTGAAGTCAAAGCCATCAGCGCTGAGGAGAGCAGAGGAAGAAATTCTTTTGATGGAAGTGATGTCAATACCTGGGAAAGGAACAGGAAATGTCCCAGGCAAGTTATCTGCCACTACAGTGATATTAAATAGAACTGTGTGCCGCTGGGAGCCAGGGAGAAAGCTAAAGTGAAAGATTGCAGTCTCATTAACAAAATCCATAGTTAGACCATGGTGAAGGAAGAAATAGAATTGTCAGTGGTGAGATATGGACTAAGCTGAAAGAAAAATTGCCTGGCCCTGGCACACAAAAAGTGCTCTGTAAGTCCTGTCCCTGGACCTCAGACCTACAAAGCCTTTCAAAGTCTGCGGTTGAAGCAGGAGTGCTAAAATTTCACCTCTCTTCACCCTGCACTATACCCACTGCAAAGAGCTTTAAGCAACAACCATGCAAAGAGATGTCTTCTGTGGTACAGGCGTGAGACAGACAGCAGGAACATAGGAAGAGAAAATAAAAGAACCCATTTTGAGGGCTGCAGAGATGTTTCATTTGTACATGCAGTACAAGCTGCAGTTCCTGAGTTCCGATCTCCAGACCCTACATTAAAAGGCTTGATGGCACGTGACTCTAGTCTAGCCAGAGACAAGAGGATTCCAGGGCTTGTTGGCCAACTGGCTAGCCAGTTGGTGAGTTCCAGGTACAATGAGAGACTGCCTTAAAAAAAAAAAATCAAATGGAAGTCATGGCACAGTGGCACATGCCTGTAATCCCAGCACTGGGGGAACAGAGGTAGATTTCTGTAAATTTGAGGCCTGTCGGATCTGCAAAGGGAGTTCAGGAAAGCGAAAGCTACACAGAGAAACCCTGTCTCAAAAACAACAACAACAAACAAAACAAAAACAAATTAAAAATCAAATGCAATTGTGGAAGATAAAAATCTACCCCACACATGCAGGCAAACACAGACATTCTTTTTTTATTTTAATCTTGCAGATTTTCTTTTTTTTAATTTATTTTTAATTATTACAATTTATTCACTTTGCATCCCAGCTATATCCCCCTCCCTCATCCCTTCCCAATCCTACCCTCTCTCCCTCTTCTCCTTTCTGGCCCCTTCCCCAGTCCACTGATAAGGGAGGTCCTCCTCCCCTTCCATCTGACCCTAGCCTATCAGGTCTCATCAGGAATGGCTGCATTGTCTTTCTCTGTGGCCTGGTAAAGCTACTCCTCCCTCAGGGGGAGGTAATCAGAGAGCCAGCCACTGAGTTCATGTCAGAGACAGCCTCTGTTTCCCTTACTAGGGCACCCACTTGGACACGGAGCTGCCATGGGCTACATCTGTTCAGGAGTTCTAGGTTATCTCCATGCCCGGTACTTGGAGGATCAGTCTCAGAAAAGACCCCATGTGCCCAGATTTTTTGGTTCTGTTGCTCTCCTTGTGGAGCTCCAGTCTCCTCGAGATATTTCTATCTCCCTTTCTTTGATAAGATTCCCTGCACTTCGCCCAAATTTTGGCTATGAGTCTCAGTATCTGCTTTGATACCCTGATGAGCAGAGTCTTTAATTCTTACTCACACAGATGTACATAAACCAACATGTGCAGAGACAGACAAACGACCTTTATCAAGGCACAGAGGCACCAATAACAACAGACTTAGACATGGGAACTATAGCCATACTTTTCTAGGTTACCATGATGAAGACATTATGGCTACTATTGAAAAAGGTAAAAATTAAGACCAAGCTATTGTGAGGGGCCAGATGGGAGATGAATAAACAGAGCCCTGGAAATAATCACCAAGTGTGTCTATCAATAGACATTAAACTCAAATATAAACTTAAAAACCACAGAGGGGGAAAAACACAACTGAGCATCCAAGAGCAGAGAGAGTACATGGATTCCCTTAACCTATATTCAGAGTTTAATGGAAGAAAGCAAGGAGGCAAAGTCCAAAAGAAATATTTAAAAAGACTAATTTTCCCACTAATCCAATAAGCTAAAAAAAAAAATCCAGTAAAAATTAACATAAATTAACACACTTAAGCATATTATAATCAAACTGATTTAAATAATGGGCTAGAGAGATGGCTCAACAGCTAAGAGCACTTCCTGCTCTAGCAGAGGAGATGAGTTCTCAACAACAAAGTCAGGGAGATCACAACTGCCTGTATTTTGGGGGAACTAGTGCCTTCCTCTGACCGCCATAAGCACACATGTGACACACATTCACAGACATATACACACACATATAAATAACATTTTTAAATTAAAGAAAAAGTCGGTGGAGAAAGGTGATTAGAGGGTGAAGCAGAGAACAGAAGACAGTAGATTCCTCTCATGAACTATGAAGTCCAGAGGATGCTGCAGAGACGGCATCATCTACATAAAAACACTCTACAAATTTGTCCCCGCATATTTATATGTTTACAGGACTAATAAAAACACATTTCAGAAATTAAAGTGTATGACAGCATTTTGTTTTCTGACTGACAGAAGAAACAACTCATTACCAGTCTACCTGCATCGTTAAAGTTCTTCACGCAGAAAGAAAACATCATGTGCAAATTTTGATTGACACAAAAGAGAGCACTACAATTTTTTTTTTTAAATATGAAGGACATGTTGAATGAAAAAACTTAAGATGTCTTTCAAAAAGATAATAACAGTTTTCATGGCTAGTCATTGGGAAAAGCTGAATGAAGAATAATTTAAGAAACAAAGGGGCTAGCTCTATCAGAGTCTATGTGTTCCCATTAGTATCATGATTTATTTTTTTTGTTCAGAGAAAGGTTACTGAGGGGCTGGAGAAATGACTCAGTGGTTAAGAGCATCTGCTGTTTTTGTAGAGGACCCAAGTTTGGTTCCCAGCATCCAGGTCACATCTGCCAGTAACTCCAGCTCCAAGAGACTCCATGCCCCTGGCCCCTGTGGGCATCCCTATCCCCATGACATTCATTCAATAGACTCACACATAAATAAAAGAAATAAAAATAAATCTTTGTTAATACCTATGCTCAGCAAGGTACTGAAGTTACAGAGATTGGAAATTGTTCCCACTTAGAAGAAAAATTAATTAACAACTATTCTTAAGAAATTGGCTTGTCATTGACCAAATAATAGCCAGGAAGAATAAATCAACAAATGGGCCTTGCAAAAATCAGTCACTGTGACCACTCTGGTGCTTCAGACACCACTCTGCTGTCACTGATGTTTCAGTGTCACAACAGCCCAGCCTGCACTACTAATTCAAGAAAGTACCATTCAAGAAAAGTCTTTTGTTGGGTCTGTTGTGACACTAAGGGTGACTGCACAGCAGGGTTTGCTAGCTGACATACCAACTCAACAGGAGCAGCCTAGTTACAGAGCCTGGGAGCACATGTTTGGGCCAATCCAAGTCTTGTCTCTCAACACCAGTCACAAACATTTCCCTGAACACGGAAGACATCAAACACTTTATCAAGCATCATTGGCCATTTGTACTTCTTCTTTGAGATCTTCACTTTACTGAGTGGCCCGTGCATTGACTAGAGGAGCTCATTTTGGTGTTTGGGTTTGCAGTGGTTTGTGAACTATACACAGTGGCCATCTGATGCAGTTGAGAAGGCTATCTCCTGCCCTGTAGACTATCTCCTCACTCCTAATTGCTTCTCTTGCTGTGCTGAAGCTTTTTAACTTGGTGTAAGCACATTTGCTGATTTGGGGATTGTTTCTGGCGGTACTGGGGTTCTTTCAGAAAGTCCTCGCTTATGCTTACACAGTGAAATGTTTTCACTATGTTTTCCTGTAGCTGTTTCAGAATCAGGTCTTACATTGTACTCTTCGATCCATTCTGAATTGAATTTTTTTTGTAGAGTGTGAGTTATGAATCTGATTTCATTCATCTATATAGGGAGATCCAGTTTTCTGAGCAGGCTTTGTTATAAGCTGTCTTTTCCTTCAATGTATTTTTGACAACTTTGTCAGAAGTGTCTGTATTTGCATGGGTTTATTGTTGCTGGGTCTGTATTCTATTCCACTTGTCTATATGTGTGCTTCATCACTATGGCTCCGTGATGTAATTTGAGCTCAGAAATTGTGATATTTCTAGCATTTATCTATCTGTTAAGGGTTGCTTTGACTATTAAAGGCATCTTTTTGCTTGTAAATAAATATTAGTAATTTTCTCTAGTTTTGTACACAATCTCATTAGGATCTTGTTAGGATTGTACTGCATCTGTAGATCACTTTTGCCAACATAATCATTTTCACTATGTCAAATCTGTGTGTCTACCTTTCCTCAGGGGTCATTGGCCACCATTCCATGAGAGCAAGGGGAGCAGAAATTTCGAGCAGGGTTTGGATGGCCATGAGTATGGCGGGAAGACTTGTAGGAGTCAGCTTCAGTGAGATGGCTCATTTTTACTGTTCCATTTTTACTGTAAAGGTTTTGGGGGGTTACAGGCAGGAAAGGCTGATTGGTCATCGCACAGTACCTAATTATCACATGGCAGGGAGGGGTGAGTGGGGCTTCTGTGCTGACTCAGGAAGTGCTTGCAGGAGGCTCTGTGTAGGGTCATCCTCCAAGCAAGGTCAGGCATCTGTGCCTAGAGATGCTCTCCAGAAAAGGTCAGGCAGAGAAGAGGAAGCCCTGCTGAGAAAGGATGTCCTCCATTTTGCTCTGAGCACGGAGAACTATCTGGACATGGTGGACTTTGTGACCTTGATAGCAGGGTCTTCAAAACAAAATCTGTCAACCTGTGAGCTTGGGAGGTCTAAAAATCTTCTAGCATCCTCCATTTCTTTCTTTGGATACAAACAGTTTTTACTGTAGAGATATTTCACCTCCTTAGTGTTATTCCTAGATATTTTGTTTTTTGTTTTCATTTAAACAAGTTGTAGGATTTTTTTTCTGACTAAGTCAGCAAATCTCTTATTTGTATATTGAAAAGTTTGTGTGTGCATGTGTGTTTTTGTTGATTTTGTGTCTTGATAGTTTGCTACAAGTGTTCATCAGGTCCAGGAGTTTTCTGGTGGAGTCTTAAGGGTTCCTTATGAACAGGATCATGCCATCTATAACAAGGAATAATTTCACTTATTTTGCTGCTATGTCTTCTTCATTTTTCTCTCATTTTACTTATTCTAGATGAGGTATAAGTACTATATTAAGTGGAGAGAGTGGGCACCTTTTCTTATTTCAGATTTTAGAGGAAGTGCTCTGACTTTTTCCTTATTTAGTATAATGTTGGTTATAGATTATATTTTTATACAAGCTTCAGTATATGTGTGTTCTTTTTGTTTGTCTGTTTTTCAAGTATGTATGTGTAGCCTTGGCTGTCCTGGACTCGCTTTGTAGTCCAGGCTGGCCTTGAACTCACAGAGATCTGCCTGCCTCTGCCTCTCTGAGCGCTTGGATCATAGGTGTGAGCCACTGCATTGGGTATGCGTGTTCTTTTTATTCCTAGTTTTTTCAGGGATTTTGTCAGAGGCTTGTTGGTTTTTGACAAAATCCTTTTGTACATGGATTGAGATGATTATGGATTTCAGTTTCATGTCTACTTATACATTGTATTATGCTTATTGAGTTGTATACTCTGAACCACCATTGCATGCTTGGAATAAAACCAACTTGATCAATGGTGTATGAACTTCTTAACGTTCTCTAACTCACGTTGCCAGAATTTTCTTGAGGACTCTTGCACCTTTATTCATTTTAACATAAGAGTTATGCAGGCTCCACAGAATGACTAGTACTATTCCTTCCCTTTTACCTCATGGAAGGCTCTGAGGAGTATTGGTGTTCAGACTTTAGGGGCCTGGGAGAATACAGCTGGGAATCTTCCAGTTCTGGGCTTTAATTACTGTTTCAACCTCAATGATTGTTAATTTTTTTTTAAACTAAGCTGCTCACATTCTCTTGATTTAATTTGGTAGGCCACATTTATCTAGAAATCTAACAATTCCTTCCCATTGATTCCTAGTCTTATTGCACTATAGCCTAATATAAAGATATAAGACATTATTCTGGTTATTTTGTATTTGGTAAGACGTGATTTGTGGGCTGTGCTTTTTTCTGGGAGGGGGGACGTTTCGTGAAGAGCTGAGGGAAGGGTGTATTCTTTATCTGTAGGCAAGAATGTTCAGTATGTACTCTGCTAATGCCGTTCATCTAAGATACAGCTTAATTCTGAGGCTTCGTTAATGATTTTTTACTTTGGATTACATATCCAGAGATGAAAATGAGACATTTCAATCACCCCTATTATTACTTCAGGTGTTTTCCCTGTTTGGGAATAATAGATGCATTTTTTTTTCTGCTCTTCTTCAGTAGTTCACAGGGGTCAGCTTCTACTCTCCTTCCCCAGAATCTTCTCTATACTTCTGTCTCATTTTTTAAGATTTGAATTTAATTAATTAATTAGTTTGTATCTGTATGTGCACTTGCAGGTGCCACAGCATGTGTATGTATGTCACAGGACAACTGAAGAAGCCAGTTCTCTACCATGTGGGCCCTGAAGATTGAACTCAAGCCCTCAGGCCTGGTAGCAAGAGTCTCTGCTGAGCCATTGTGCAGCCCCATTGCCTCTTGACTTTTGATCAGTTATGACCATCACCCTCTTCCCAAGGAAGCACTAAGAAAGCACAAATGATGTTCACTTCATCTTGCTAGCTATGAAAAGTTTTGGAAATAGCAAAATAAGGAAGAAAATGTAACTGTCAGATCAATGAATTTAATTCACTAATTAGGTTAAATGTTTCCTAAACACCTGCATGTGCCGTGCCTTGTCAGACACGTGCCTTGTTAGACAGCTCAGGGTTCTTCCTGTCTGCCTTTGCTGTTCAGCTGCTGCGATTTAGTGCTCTGCAGGGTGGGACTCTTTACAGCTTATGCCAGGCCCATGCATTTCTGTGAAATGCATTTACAGTGATCACAGAAGGAAATGCCAGCAAGGACCAAGCAGAGGCATGCAGAGCTTGAGCTGAGATCCAGGAAATAGGCACAGTTGAGAGAAACGTGGCCAGAGAAGGAAAGAGGCCACCCCGTTGGTATGACAAGCACATGAGCCAAAAGGGAGATGCTAAAATTCCCAAGAGAATCCAAGAAGGTGGATTTGGGTATAAATTTCTCAACTCCTTTACACTAGCTTGGCTCTTTAAAGCATTCAGTGGGTCAAGGAAGACTCATCTCCGAGAGGCAGGCAGCCAACTGTAGTTGGGATCTCTGCATGGCTTTTGAATTAGTTTTATATGAACACTCTTATACACAGACTTTCTCATTTGATTTTTTAAAATTTTGAGCTAATTACAGATTTATGTACACTATAAGAAATAAGACAAATGACCCCATATGTCCCATACCTAGCGTCCTGAAATGATTATAACTGGAAAAACAACTGTATAATATCACCACAGGATATTTTTCTTAAAAATTTACTCTTATATTACTTTCAAAATATAAGTAATTAGCATGCAGCCAGACAGACAGGTGTTGATCTCCTGACTTGCCTAGTCGAATGATAGCTTATTTAACAATATTAACTTTATTCTCACTTTTTTCAGCTAAATAATATACTACACTGGTTATTAGTCCCCCAAAGTGTGTGTGTCTGTATATATTCATCCATGCATGCATGTTTGTATGTATATGTATGTGTGTATGCATACATGCATTATATATGTATATATGTGTATGCATGTATGTATGTGTGTGCCTGTCTGTGTTTATGCATATGTGTGTGTGTGTGTTGTGTGTGTGTGTGTGTGTGTGTGTGTGTATTCTGCATATTCATCATACTTTTTGAAAGGGATAGCCTCATGCGTCATGCTTGGTGCTGCTCTTTATTAATGTAGATTTTAGATCAATGACATTAACTCTTTTTTAGTTACTTACTCTTAAAAATAATATTGTGTAAAGTGGGTTAGGACTATGTCTTTTTATAATTTGCCACTGTGCCTTACAGATAGATCCTTAAGTAGGTATCTGCCTTCATGACACCATTTTATGCCACCACAACAGAGTGGGCTGCTGCCCGCCTTGCCAAGAGAGTATGCTGCTGGCATTTGGAGTTTTCCCAAATGTGGGTGGTGAAAATAATAACTCAGTTTGGTGTAAATTTGAATCCCTCTATTTGTTTAGATTAGAGCCTTCTCCCCCCGCCCCCCCCCCAGAATAGACAGGCACCATTTTCCATCTGCCTTTCTGTGAATCGCTTCTAGCACAGTATCCTGAGTCACTGGTCTCCTCTACTTCAGCATCTCCTCTCATGCTAGGAGAGTTCATCTTGCTCGGTTTTATAAGGTACAAGAATTTCATTCCCCCAGGTTGTCACCTTCCCTCTTACATACTTCACGGCACCTCTTCTTTTACCACAGGAGTCTTGAAATAACCAAACGAATTCACACTGCTCCTTGCTGCATCTGACTTCTGAGCCCTTTGGAAAGCTTTCCCTGCCTTCTTGGTACAGAGACTGCTCCATTTTTCGTTGAGTATTGATAGTTTCAGTTATTATGATCTGTTATGGTTTGAATGTGTAATGTCCCCCATAGGCGACTGTGTTGGAACACTTGGTCTCTAGCTGGTGATGCTGTTTCAGAAGGGGACCATGCTGGAGGAAAAGGATCTTCTGTTTCCAGCAGTTTCTCTCCCTGCAACCCGAGCCCCCTGGCACCACAGGAGGAACACTTTGCCTTCTCTACGTGGAGGACTACATGCTCAGACCCAGCATTCTCAAGTCTTCTCTGCCTCACGTTGCTTCTTGTCAGGCATTTGGCCATGGCTATGAGGAAATAAATTCATTGTTAATGTCTACATTTAACTAGGGGTACACTAATAAACCAATCCAAGTAATGCCATCTTTTAGGTTTTTATCTAGGTATCCCAGTACATTTACCTGCTCTTAATTATTTGAGTTACTATCATTACTGCCACTAAATTCACATGCAGCTAAGTCTATTGTGGGTTTTCTACTCTCTCTCATTGGCCTGTTTTCCAAGTCTTTGGCCATTGACACTTGGCAGAAGTAGGGCTAGTCTGCATTTATTTGCTTCTCTTCTTCTGCAATGTTTTCCAATTCATATGAATTGCACATCCTTCTACATGATCAGAATACATAAGTTTTCTTTCTTGGGCAGAGGAAGCAAAACCAGAATTCTGTTTTTGAGGTTCTGTATGGAATCTGTATAACACGTGACCATGTTCCAAGACTGTCATATCAGCAGCATGCTTCAGCTGTTTTCCTTTCTTCAAGGGTATTTATGTCATCTACTGGAAAAGTATCTTTTTTTTTTTTTTTTTTTGTCCCACATGTAAGTTGTGTATTCCGGAATCACTGTGCATTGGTGTGCCAATAGTTTCTTTTATACTGTTACTATCATACTTGGATTCTGTATTAGGGATTTTTCCGTTGCTATGATAAAAACCAAGGCAGCTTACAGAAGAGAGATTTTTATTAAGTGCATGGTTCTGGAGGGTTAGATTCCATAATGGCAGGGCACAGCAGGATGCTAGAAGATCACATCTTGAACTGAGAGCACAGAAGAGAGGAAAATTCAAGTAGGGAGCCTAACCTCTCAAAAGAAGCACTCGGGTGCCCAAATGGGGACACTTCTTATTCAAGCCACAATCAGATCTTCTCCTCTATTCCTTGTCTAGCTTGTCTTTGTTTGTACACGTGTTGGTAATCAATCTTCACACACCGTCTGAATTGCCAGCTAACGAAATTCCATGGATTGTAGCTGCTCTTCCATTCATCCTTCTACCAGTTAGAGAGAAGAAAGGTGACAGTTTCACCTCCTTATTTCAGATGACTATATTTTTAACAGCTTTCTCAATCAATCTCATTGGCAAACACATTAAGCTTGGTGCTGAAGAGTGATGGAGATGATAGCCATTTTTGTCTCATTCCTGACAGGCCAGCCTCTTGTTTGTTCACATTCACTGGCTTTTGAGCTGTAGCAACAAAGGCAATACAAGACAGTTTCTATTTTATTTCTTCTAGAAGGTTGAAATTTTCTAATTTCCTTACTACTTATGCATTGATCATATGATTTTCCCCTGTTAACTCTGCCAAATTATTAAGTTATTTGATTTTCTAATACTTTTAGAATGAAACTTTTTAAACAATTGGAGGCAGGCTGTCATGGTGGCAAAAGCCTTTAATCCCAGCACTGAGTGGGCAGAGGCAGGTGGATTTCTATGAGTAGGAGACTAGCCTGGTCTACATTGTGAGTTGTAGCCCAGGCCAGCTAAGGCTACACAATGAGACCCTGTGTCAAAAACAAACACACAAACAAAAACGAGGAATGTTTCCTTGGAGTCTGTTTACTGAATTTCTGTAAAGCTTTTTATATCAGTACTTATAACTAAGACTGGCATACAATTTTTATGAACTCTTTATCCTATGGGGGATTGATGATAATTGTTTTTATAAAGATATCCTTATATTAGTTACTTTTTTGTTTCTGTGATAAAATACTATGACCAAGAGAAAGTTGAGCAAAATTATTTTGGCTTACTGTCCACCACTTGGGGACAAAGTTTTCAAATGCATAAGCCCAGGGGACATTTTTCACTTAAAACATCACAATCCTTTTCTCTACCTTAGTATGTATAATGTGGTCTTTAAAAGGTTTGATAGAAAGTGAGTGTTGAACACATGGAACTTTAGTATTCAAGAGGCAGAAGTGGGAGGATTTCAAGGTTGATGCCAGTGAGGGCTATACAGCAAGACATTGTCTCAGGAAATAAAACACAAGATTTTCACTACAATATTTTCTGCATGTGCTTGATGCTTTTACTATTTACTAAATATTCCTGTTTTATTTCCTTCTATGATAATCATTCTGTTTAGCTTTCACCTTTAATAGGGTCAACTTCATAAGCTGCCTTAAAAGTTATTTATTATTTATACTTGCATTTTTAAATTTTCATTAAACAGTGCAAAGTAATTTCATCAACTCTTTTAGTTTTCCTCTTAATATTTATTTCTCCTTGCCGGTACATTTTGGTAGGTTTGTGCTTGCTCCAGTTTTTTGTTTTGTTTTGTTTTTTTCTGAATTAGTTAACACTTTTTTTTTTTTGCTTTGAAAATAAGAATTTAGAAATGTATTCAGTTTTTCAGAAATATAATAAATATAATATAAAGCTGTTTTTGGGAGGTGGTGGGGCTTTAAAAGAGAGGCCTCCCTGCAGGAATGGGTCTTGTAGGGTGTGATTTGGGGGATTATAGTCTGCTTCTGGATAGTTCTCTCTGTGCTTCTTGGTCCACGCTGAAGTGAGAATCATCAGGCTCCTGTCAACACAACAGCAACACCAAACCTTCCCCACCACCTACGAATGTGCTCTCAAAGCCAGAGTCAAGTATACAACAAGGACATTTGCTCAACCATGTTCGTACCAGCTTTATTTGTAATACCCAGAATCTAGAAACAACCCAGATATCCCTCAGTTGAGGAATGGATATAGAAATTGTGGTACATTTACTACTCAACAATTAAAAACAAGGAAATCATGAAATATTCAGGCAAATGGTGGGATCTAGAAAAGATCATCCTGAGTGAGGTATCCCAGAAGCAGAAAGACACACATGGTATATACTCACTTATATGTGAATATTAGACACATAATATAGGATTATCATACTAAAATCTGAACACCTAAGGAAGCTAAGCAAGAAGGAGGACCCTAGTAAGATGCTCAATCCTCACTCAGAAAAGCAAACGAGATGCACATCAGAAGAGGGAGAAAACAGGGAACAGGACAGGAGCCTATCATAGTGGGCCTCTGAAAGACTCTACCCATCAGGGTATCAAAGCAGATGCTGAGACTCATAGCCAAACTTTTTGCAGAGTGTAGAAAATCTTATGAAAGAAGGGGGAAATAGGAAGACCTGAAGGGAACAGGAGCTCCACAAGGAGAACAATGGAACCAAAAAATCTGGGTGCAGGGGTCTTTTCTGAGACTGATACTCCAAACAAGGACCATGCACTGAGATAACAGAATCTCTGCACAGAAGTAGCCCATGGCAGCTCAGTGTCCAAGAGGGTTCCCCAAAAATAGGAACAGGGACTGTCTCTGAGATGAACTCAGTGGCCTTTTCTTTGATCACCTCCCCCTGAGGGGAGAGCAGCTTTACCAGTCCACAGAGGAAGACAAAAAAAAAAAAAAAAAAAAAAAAAAAAAAAAAAATAGAGGAGAACAAAAAAACAGTCTTGATGAGAGCTGATAGACTAGGGTCAGATGGAAGGGGAGGAGGACCTCCCCTATCATTGGAATGGGTAAGGGGCATAGAAGAAGAAGAGGGAGGGAGGGTAGGATTGGAAGGGGATGGGAGAGGGGGCTATAACAGGGATACAAAGTGAATAAACTGTAATAAATAAAAATAAAATTAAAATAAAAAAATTAAAAACATAAATTCTTCTACCTTTAGTGGCCGATGATGTAATCAAGGATGACATTGAACTTCTGATGTTCCTCCTCTGCCTGATAGATGCTAGGATTATAAGGGAGGATCTCCAGGCCTGATAGTTCACTATGGCCGGGATCAAAACCAGGACTTTATACCTGTCAGTTAAGCCCTCTACCAGCTGAACTATACTCTAGCCCAATGACCTGATTTCTACATTAAAATTTTTTTTATCCACCTGGAGCTCTTGCTATATATGAGTTATAAGTATAATCTTATATATTTCCAAATACACAGCCAGTGGTACCAGACTCATTTACGTACATTTCATTTTTACTCTGCTGACTTGAAGTTGCACTTGGTTTATCTGAAGTCTCTTTCTAGCCTTTTAGTCCACTGCATTCATCCGCACATTTTAGTTAATTACAGAGGTTTTGTCATGGGTCTCAAAGTATAGTAGGATTACTGTGGGGGTATAATTTTTTTTTTAGTATTTTTTCTGTACAAACTTTAATATCAGCATATCTAACCTAATTTTTTCAACAAAAGCTCGTGGGGGAAAAAAACATGGCTAGCTTGTCTAGGGAAGTACCAATTGCTATTATTACTATTATTTTGCTAAACTGATATGGCAATAAACTGCCTTCTACATTCTTATACATTAGTGCATCTTTCAACCATTATCAGAGAAGCTTCTTTTTTCAGTAGATGACAATACAGAGACCCCCACTACTGGTTAATATGAAGAAAAAAATTAAAAAGGACGGTAGAGTGCTCAGCTCTGAATGAGACATGTGTATCACAGCCCATGCCCAAATGCTCATAGATCATCTTAGAAGATGAGGAAGAGTGAGCCAGACATCTATAACAAGATATTATTTGCTGGACATGACAGAGCCATTGAAGACATGAACTTATAGTGTCTGTGACTACGAGCACAAGATCTGCACAGGATCAAGCCAGCTAAAATCCCAGCATGGGTCAGGGAGGTGCTAAAAAAGCCTCACATTACCTGCACACCTATGGGCAGTTGGTGGCTGCTGCAGGAAGAAGAGCCAGTTTTCTTCAGGAATGCAGCCCTGAGACTATACCCATTTTCCAATAGACAGCCATAAATATATAGAGCCATATTTATACGACATATACATACACACACACACACACACACACACACACACACACACACACACATATATATATATATATATATATATATATATATATATATATATATGACAGCCATAAATATATAGAGGCAGCACTAGGTGGACTCCGGGGCACTAATAAAGAACACGTGAAGTTTGGAAGGAAAGGAGTTACAAGAGATTGAAGAGGGATCGAAGGAGAATTGGGGAGCTATATCTGATCAGAAGATATCACATGAACATGTGAAATTCTCAAGCAATGAAGAATGTTTTTAAAATACTGTGCCACAAATAAAATATTTGTATGGCTCTCAGTTGTTGTGACAGCCCTGGTTATCTTCCCTTTCATAACACATGCTTTATAATGTGCTAGTAAATGGTTCCTATACACTGTTACACCTAAGGTGACAGAGCCCTCACATGTAATTAAAGGTTTTTCAAAAAATGTGGGCTGACACCGCTAGTAGCTAACCAGATAAAAGTAAAATATATGAAAGGGGGTTGTATGGTCCAGTGGCATACAATAAGTGACTTTTGTTGAACAGAAAACAAGACAATTGGCAAGTTCTCTTCAATGGGTTTTATCCAATGAGAGAGTCCATAGTTCTTTCTATCCTTCATCACTTCTCATGACTCCATTCCTGGGTACTATATGTCTCACTTCACTCTGCTTGTATCATAGTAGTCTCCATAGAGAAAACCAAAAGAACTATGTCAAGATATATAGGGAAAGACTGTAACTGTTTTTAAGTTCAGGTACTCTTGGGTCTAACCACTACCGAAAATAATCTCACTAGCTTTTAGGACAAACTATCAACAAAAAGAATCATAAAACAAGGGGTTACGGATTACTGTTAAGGGGGTACAATGGTACTAGTACAAAAGAATACTTAAGCAGTAGTTATAAATGATAAAATAACCACCAGAATAATGTGCTAAAGTAACTTTTATTCACCTGATGTAATTGTCGTCTCAGAGGCTTACTGCTGAATAAGCTCACCCTTTCTAGCTCTTTCTGAACTCTGGCTGGCTTGCTCAACTCAGCTATTCTGGTTCAAATTTCTCTCCAAGCCGACTGATTCAATCTGGCTTATCTTGGCTTTTCACTGAATTAGTCTGCTCAGCTTCAAACCAACTCTGCCGATTTGTTGTAATCTTCAGGCTTCTTCTTATTCTCTGGCTTCAAGTACCTCTGCTGATCTGCACTGAATTGCACAAACTCATAAATGAACTCAACTCTACTGAACTGCACTGCACTGACTCTCAACCGACTGACCAAACTGACTGAACTCTCTCCCTGAGATACTTTTAAATAGCTTCTCTTTCCTATGCTGATCTCCTGAGAGATGGGTATATTCTATCATGTCAAATCTCTCTCTGATTTGTCACTTTGTCTGTTCCTCATTAGACTTCACTGTTTGGGATTAAAGGTGTATACTAAGGGAGTGTCTGTATTCCAGCCAGATGGTCTAAAGCCATCTAATGTGTCTACATTCCAGCTTGTTGTGGAGGTTTTTGCTTATGGTATGTAAATATGTTCTTTCTTATAATCCCAAGTAGGTGATTTTAGTTTGTCCACACCTGTTTATTGTCTCATGTGGAGTGTAGTCTTTGCCAGATGGAATTAGTTGAATTTGGAGGACTTTCAGGGGTATAAATATGATAGCCCAGAGGAAGAAGGTGTGGTGGCTTGGAGATGGAGGAGGACTGCTTGCCATCCTTGGTAGTTTACGGGTTATCTGGACTTCTGGATTTCCTGAGGATGAATATTGGTATACTGCCCCCCCCCCCCAAAGAATCCTATGACCTACCCAGCAGGAAGAAGAGGGCTATGTCCCCTTTCCCTTACAACCTTCTTTTTCCCCTACCTGGGATTGGGGGTTGGAAGAGAGATTTAAGCTTTAAGGAACCCCCAAATAAAGTAGCATTTGAAAAACTAGTGTCTACACCAGCTGGATCACACAGACCTAGAATGTCTTTGGATGTGATCCCTTGCCAGAGCAGCCAAGGAATTAACAGTGTGATCAAATATCCTGCAATAAGGTGATGATAAGTTAAGGAGTTACTACAAATTAGCATAACTGCATCTCTTCATTTGTCATATTAGTGTTTGAAAGTTCAGACACATGTTCTAATTAGGAAGAGTTTATTCCCAGAGGAACAGAATTAACTAATAAAAGCAAGAGGAGCTTGATTAATTTATGAGAAAGGCTATAGAGCAATTAGTTTATTACAATAGTGCTATGTAAAACTCCCAGGACCATATTTTCCAAGGAACAAAACCTCCTTCCGGCTCTAAAACCCGCACAGTTGCTCACAGTAGGGGGTCCTCATGTGCATCTTCCTAGCATGACAGAAATGATGGAAGCACAATCTCAGACCTGAAGAACTGAATTAGAAGGCTGCATCAGAATGTGGGGCAATGGGAAGAAAGCAGAAATGCTCACCACCAGAAAAGCTTTGGTTGGGGTAGAGGTGGGGATAGGTAGGAAGCTCTCTTTAAGTAAAGAAAAAAAAAATTGGCTGGTCCTGAGACTAAAGAGACAAAATCCATAGAACCCAGCTGAAAGAATGCATTCTGCACTAGAGAGATGGCGAGGGGTTAAGAGTGCTTGCAGAGGATGCAAGTTCAAGCCCTAGCACGTACATTGAGGCATCCTGCAACTGCAGCTCCAGGAACCTTCTTCCAGCCTCTCCTGACATCTTCACTCTCATGCAAAAACCCATACATGTACACATAATTAAAAGTAAAATAGATAAAAATATTTTAGAAACGACTGCATCCTAAATATATTTTCTGAGAAGACTTTTCTAAGGTGATAGAAACTGGATGTTTAGTGGCTTGAACTCCAGTTGGAGGTATTTGTGAATTATCTTCCTGAGCTCAGTCTCCTAAAGCTATCATCTCATGAATTAAAGGTTTAATATTCACATCTGTAGCTGTTTTGCTCTCCGCTCTTCTGATGTGCTATTCCTACAGCGTAAGGAAATAGAATTCAGATCCAGTGGAAACAAGACAACATTTCTTTTCTCGAATCAAAGACAAGTGTCCTTGTAAGGAAGAGCCAATTTTATCAACAGAAAGTTCATGAAGGGATTCCATAAGGCTTCCGTGTTCCCAGTCTACAGCAGCACTGCCAGGGGATGAGTCTGCATCTTAGCAGCTGAGGTGCAGTTCATCTTTGCTCTTTTCCTCCAGGTGTCTCAGGCCAGCTGCTTACCTGGCCTCAGTGTTCCTCCAGATGTAGCAAGATTTCACATTAATTTACAGTGTTTGCAAATACCTTTGGTGGAGCATCAACTGGCTAGGGTTTGGCTGTGAGTGCAGTGTCCACAGTTCACATTCACAGTCCTGCTTATCCATTTAACGTTTGATTTTTCTGCCACCAAAGATCAGAGACATGCACATTCTTCAAGCCATCATTCCTTTAAAATAAAAATCTGAATCCTTGCTGGTTTAAATATCAAGATTTGTTGAAATGTGTTTGGGTTTGTTTGGGTGGGTGGCTTGTTTTCTGTCTCCTCAGAGGAAAAAGTCCAGCTGGGGGCGTGGCTCAAACCTTTAATCCCAGCACTTGGAAGGCAGAGCCAGATGGATCTTTGTGCATTTGAGGCCTGCCTGGTCTGGTCTACAGAGTGAGCTCCAGAACAGCCGGAGCTACATAGAGAAACACTGTTTCCAGACAAAACAAGAGGAAAAATCCAGTGAGGGGTCCAGTGCCTTTGCTCCCTCCCTTCCTTCCTCACTCTTTTTCTTTCTACATCTTACACCAATTCCCATTGCCGCTGCTAAACCTTCACCTCAATGTCCAGATTTTGAAACCACAGCTCAGTCGGTGTCCCCTGCGGCTCCCTTAATAAAAGTATTCCAAACAGTGTTTGAACTTAAACAGAAAACAAAAGCTTCTCCAGGAAGAAGCAGGGATGGCTGGGCTGCCACAAGAAGACATGAGGCTGTGGCAACATAAAGCTTACAGCAACTTAAGTTTCATTGTCCTCAACGCAGTGGCTTTTGGGATAAGCAGGGGCCTCCTACACACTGCTGCAACTAGAGTAAAGACAGGGGAACCGGGGGCAAGTTTGGGCTTGTTTTCTGTTCCACGGATCCCTGCAGCGCTGTTGAGAGATGCTCCTAGGCTTCGGTATGCATTTTTTAGTTCTGCAGTTCAGCTGCAGACACCAGAGGGTCTCAGGACAGACTGAATCTGATTACTGACATCAAAGAGAATGCTTCTTCCTGTGGCATTCGGCAACAAACCTGCTGGAAGCACAAATACATTTTTTTTTCCTCAGATGGGCCTGTTTAAAGCTGCTCCCGATAACCTATTCTGATGCTCTCTGCACAGCTCTAGCACATAAGCACTCTAAAGTGGTGGCTTTGTTCTGTTCAATGCTCATGACAGGGGGACTTTGAGGTAGCTCCCACAGACCTCTGACTCTTATTCACATCCCCTCCCCAGTGTGAAAAGAATAGAAAAAGTCACCAGATGACACTTCTTTTTATTAAATTTTTATTTTTTTTAATATTAGTTACAGTTTACTTACTTTGTATCCCAGCTGTAGCCTGCTCCCTCATTCCCTCCCTATCCCACCCTACCTCCATTATCTCCTCCCTGCCCCTTTCCAAATCCACTGATAGGGGAGGTCCTCCTCCCCTTCCATCTGACCCTAGTTTATCAGGCCTCATCAGAACTGGCTGCAATGTCCTACTCTGTGGCCTAGCAAGGCTGCTCCTCCCTGGGGAGGAGGGGGAAGATCAAAGATCTCGCCACTGAGTTCATCTCAGAAACAGTCCCTGTTCCCCTTACCAGGGTACCCACTTGGATACTGAGCTATCATGAGCTACATCCAAGCAGAGGTTCTAGGTTATATCCATACATGGTCCTTGGGAGATAGTCTCATAAAAGACCCCTGTGCCCTGATATATTTGGTCCTTGTGGAGCTCCTGTCCTCTCCAAGTCTTACTAACTTCCCCTTCTTTCATATGATTCCCTGCACTCTGCCGAAGGTTTGGTTATGAGTCTCAGCATCTGCTTTGATACACTACTAGGTAGAGTCTTTCAGAGGCCCTCTGTGGGATGACACTTCTATGATTGGGCAAAGAACAAAACTTAATGCTGTTCTCACCATAATCTCAATCTGCTCAATACCCATCCCTTTCTTTCCCTGGCTTTTGATGAAAGAGTCATCCCATGAAGCAAAACCATGGGTCTTCCTTAGGGTTTCTGTTACTGTGATGAATATCAGGACTAAATGCACATGAGGAGGAAAGGGTTTATATCAGCTTACAACTTTTTTAATGTACAACAAGTTGTAGCCCATCACTGAGGGAAGTCGGGGGAGGCAAGAAATCAAAGCAGGAAACTGGGAGCCAGACTTGAAGCAGGAACACTAGTTAGGAGATTGTTCTTCTGGCCTCCTCAGCCTGCTTTCACTTTGTATCCCAGCTGTAGCCCCCACCCTCATCCCTTTCTAATCCCTCCCTCCCTCCCTCTTCTCCTCCCATGCCCCTTCCCCAGTCCACTGATAGGGGAGGTCCCTCTCCCCTTCCATCTGACCCTAGTTTATCAGGTCTCATCAGGACTGGCTTTCATAGTCTTCCTCTGTGGCCTGGTCAGGCTGCTCCCCCCTCAGGGAGAGGTGATCAAAGAGCCAGCCACTGAGTTCATGTCAGAGACAGTCCCTGTTCCCCTTATGAGGGAACCCATTTGGAGACTGAGCTGCCAAGGGCTCCACCTATGCAGGAGTTCTAGGTTATCTCCATGAACGGTCCTTGGTTGGAGTATCAGTCTCAGAAAAGACCCCTGGGCCCAGACTTTTTGGTTCTATTGTTCTCCCTGTGGAGCAAGGTTCCCTCTTTTCAAATAACTCTAGCTTATGTCAAGCTGACAAAATCTAACCAGGATGCTATATGTTAAGAACTATATGTTCTAACAGAAAAAAAAAAATTGAGCCTTTCAGAAAATAGTCCTTGAAATACTAAGTTAAGTCAATAGCGATCCAACTCTCTCCATAAAGTTTACATAGACTTCACTACTGCATTGAACAAAGCTTATGGGAGACCCTCCCAAGCCATGTCCAGAGTCCCTACCACAGAAACTGAAGAAAATCTGTACTATTTAAAGCTGCTAGGTTTGTCGTTATTTGTTACACAGCAATGGATAGTAACACATCACTATTTTCAAACTCTGCCTCAAACAGGGTCTGGCTCATAGGAGAGTGTAGGTGAGTGCAAATTGCCTGAATCACTAAATGAACTCAGTTCTGTCACTGGCATGGGGAGGCTTGCTGAAGAACATTAGCAAGCTGTTCCTCCCAGCACCGCAGCGCACAGCACAACAAGGTGATTAAATCCAATTTTCCACCACAAACACTCTAACACAGGCAATTTTCAAAGATAAACATATAGTCAGTAAACATGGTTTCCCATAACAAACATGTTGAGCAAGCTTTTTAGTCATCAGAATAGCCTCAAGGTCAACTCATGCTTCCTCAGAGATAACAATAAACTTCCTATAGTTACATTCAAAATACACTTGGAGACCTTTTTTGCTCTTTGTACCAAAGAGACTGACCAAGAACTCAATTTCATCAAGACTACATTCCAAATATGCATCACTTGAGCCTTCGCAGTCCTTCCACCTCACCTGCTCGTGCCCTTATTCTTTCTGCTTTTCTGGTTTCTAATTGGAAATGCGCTCCAACCTTGTTGGAAGCCTCTGGGTCAACCTCTTCTCTTCGTCTCAAGGTTTCTCATTACATGCACTTGTGATTTGTGGCTTGTGACGCTACAAGTTTTTAACCAAGCATGCATTTTTTAAAAAATACTTTTATGTCTCATTGGAAGTTGAGAAAATTGTTATGGAAGAAAAAATGTCTGTGGTGCAAAGCGATGGGTAGCGCAGGAACCATGCTTTTCATCACCAGGGGTCCTTTCTGAGGTGTGCCCTTCAGACATTGAATTACAGTATAAGATTCAAAATATGCAAATACCCAGGGTGGGATCATGAGCCTAGAACAGCACAGAAGAAACAGTGCAGCAAAAGGACCAAAAGAAAATATCTTCCAGAGACCTGAAGGGGCAGCATTGCCTGAATAGTGAGTGTGGAAGGGCTGTACCCAGTAGGTCCATTAGAGTCACAAGTACATGCCTAGTGGGCCTACTGCCACTCTAGCATCAAGTATTTGGGTGCTTTTTGAGTGGCCCTAGAATGTAAGGTCCATAAAAAGATCAAGATTTCATCCTCACTGCACATAAATTATTTTCATTAGACAGTTTTTACTCCACAAACTTTCAAAATTGACAGAAGTCATTTGCACATTCACTTTTCATTATTCTAATCTTTACATAATCTTATGAGGTAAAAATTATACCAGCTTCCAAGAGAGAATAAGATTCTGGTAGGCTTGCTATACCTTTCAAGTTCACAAGGCTAGTAAGTGGGCAAATCTGAGGTGCCCATCAGGCCTGTCTCTCACAAAACAGGGATGGAGTTGGAGGTAAGCCATTAATACTGGAAGAAGGCTGAATTGGTTGCTTTCCCCTTTGCTATGATAAGACACTTGGCAAAAGCAACTTAAGGAAGGAAGAAAAGAAAGAAAGGAAGGAAGAAAGGAAGAAAAGAAGGAAGGAAGAATGAAGGAAGGAACAAAGGAAGAAAGAAGGGAGGGAGGGAGAAAGGAAGGAAGAGATTATTTGGGCTCAGGATGATAACAGCCTAGCAAAGAAAAGCATGGCAAAGAAAAGCATGGCGGCATGGGTGCGGGGAAGCTGGTGACATTGCATGTGCAACTCAGGAAATGGAGAAAGATGGATGCTCAACTCAGCTCAGCTCACTTTCTCCTTTTTGTTCAGTCTGGGAATCAGTCCATGGAATGGACTTTTTCTCATGCATCTTTGCTGAATGAACACAACAATGATGATGTAAGAGCGATTAGGGTAGGGCGTGATAGCACACACCTTTACCCATAACACGTGGGTGGGAGTCCTGCATTTAGAGTTGGTTTTTCTACTTCAATAAAACCAACACAGAAACTCCTTCACAGGCACCCCCAGAGGCCTGTCTCTCCTAGTTGATTCTAGATCCTGTTGAATTGACATATTAATCATTACAAAGGCTGTGCAAATGTTTTAAAATGGTAACAATCTGAAGATAGGATAAACATGCTAAAAATCTGTACACCTAAAGAAGCTAAGTGAGAAGGAGAACCCAGGGTAAGATGGACATTGAAAGACAATAGGATGGACATTGGAAGTAGGAAAAAACAAGAAACAGGACAGAAGTCTACTATAGAGGGCATCTGAAAGACTCTACCTAGCAGTGTATCAAAGCAGATGCTGAGACTCATAATCAAACCTTCAGCAGAGTCCAGGGAATCATATGAAAGAAGGGGAAGTTAGTAAGACCTGGAGAGGACAGGACCAAATATATCTGGGCACAGGGTCTTTTCTGAGACTAATTCTCTAACCAAGGACCATGCATGGATATAACCTAGAACTCCTGTTCAGATGTAGTCCATGATAGCTCAGTATCCAAGTGGGTACCCTAGTAAGGGGAACAGGGACTGTCTCTGACATGAACTTAGTGGCTGGCTCTTTGACCTCCCACCACCACCCCCGAGGGAGGAGCAGCCTTGCTAAGCTACAGAGGAGGACATTGCAGCCAGTCCTGATGAGACCCGATAAGATAGGGTCAGATAGAAAGGGAGGAGGATCTCTCCTATCAGTGGATTTGGAAAGGGGCAGGAAGGAGATGAGTGAGGGAGGGTGGGATTGGGAGGGAATGAGGAAGGGGTCCACAGCTGGGATACAAAGTAAATAAACTGTAATTAGTATAAAACAATAAAAATTTAATTTAAAAAGAGTCATAACTAAATTGGGATTTTTCTAAAAAGAAAGGAAGGAATAAAGAAAGAGAGAGAGAAAGAAAGAAAGAAAGAAAGAAAGAAAGAAAGAAAGAAAGAAAGAAAGAGAAAACATTCTGTCCCAAATATGTTGAGTGATACTGTCAATCAATCTACCTTTTCATTAGGGTTCTAAAGTCATTAGGGGTTACAGACCCTCCAAACATAGCCAGTCAAGATTCCCCGAATCTACGAGCAAACAAATTGGGGGGGGGAGGGGTTGTTGCTAAATGCCTACCTTTACTCAGGCTAAACATTGGGTAAACACAAGAAGGTATCATGGAAAGGAAAAAGTAGTCAGATCTTGAGGACAATATCATGGCCCACTGAAATGATGTCATTATTATCTACTTTCCAAGAAGTCAGAGATAACATGCCCACATTCTGCTATAAAGGAGTATCTTTGCTAAATGAACACAAATACGATGACATAAGAGTGATTTGGGGTGAGGTATGGTAGCACACACCTTTAATCCCAGCACTTGGGAGGCAGAGGTAAGTGGATCTCTGTGAGTTTGAGGCGAGTCTGGTCTACAGAATGAGTTCCAAGGCAGCTATGGCTGCACAGAGAAAGTTTATCTCAAAAAACAAAAAAAAATAAAAATAAAAAAAGTGAATTGGGAACCCAAGAAATCCCTCACACTGGAGTAATAAAATTTCTTCAAGGATATAAGATCTTTCTTCTAAGCAAAGAGTTTGTCTCCCATTAAAATGCTACTGCACTGAGAATATGAACCCCTTCAGTGCGAGCAGCAAACGTGGAGAGTAAAGCCTTGCCTGCAATGGAGATGGAAATGGTGCTAGGATCAGCTTAGCAGTAGGAATTGAAACGGGGTAAAGACACATGGGAGAATGAAACGGGTGACAAATGTGTAACTTTGAACTTTGTGCTCATTACCTACAATAGAAGGCTGAGGAAGAAGGCCTCTTCATCATCATCATTTCATACACTAAGTTAATTTTTCAAAAGTCCTTATATAAATGTTAACCATGTGAACAATAATGACCATCAAGGAAAGATGTTCTCATGGGCAATATAATGGCATGAATGATGAGGAGTCATCAAAGATTTTCTGATTGGATTTGAGGCCCACTCCATAAGAAGAAGTACATGGTTAGAAGTGTAAGTATGGGCAGTCTAAATGGTTGGAGACTTACAGGCCACAGGAATAAATCTCTTACTATTATTTTGCTGAGTGGATATAGTATCAAACTACCCTCTAAGTTTGTAATTCTCTGCCCATAGTTAGTTGTAGCTCTCAGACTTCATTAAAGAAGTTTTCTTTTCTTTTCTTTTTTGTACTGTGATTTGTTAATGAGGAAACTCACAACTGATCAAAGCACAAAGACTAAGAGTCACTGAAGAGACAAGCCACAAAGTGAGCGTCATACACACACACAGATACACATACATACACCAAAGCTCAGGGACCACCCCAGAGAGAGGAACAGAAAGATTGTACAAGTCAGAGATTAGGGAGAACCAGACAAAACGATGTTTTCTTGACATGCCAGGACTGGACCTGGGTCTGCACCAGATCAACCAGTCAACATTCTAGCATGGAGTTGGGAGCTTAGAAGCTTTCACCCCTAACCAAAAAGTATGGCAGATGCTATCCCCTGAAGGAGAAAGAATTTTCTTTAAGGGTATGGCCCTTAGTAGGCTGACAATGCTCTAGTGGCTAGCCTTACACCAGGGCGTATATGGGTAGCAAAGACTGGACTAGGTGTGTTGCTGAAAAGCAATACAAAGTTGGGAGGGGGTGGGCAGGTGGAGGTATGATGGGAGAAGTTGAGGGAAAACGTAGAGGATGAATATGACCAAAACATTTGTGGAATGCTCAAAGAATTAATAAAAGTATTAAAATGTAAAAAGAAAATTAATTGTACCTAATAAAGCCTAAGGTTGATTTTTCAAGTTTAATAAACCATTTATTTCAGTGTGCCATGTAATCCCAGAACTCTAATACACAGCATGAGGAATGTACTGGTTAGGTGTTTTTTTTTTTTCTTTTTGTCAACTTTACCCAAAGGAGAGTCATTTGGAAACCGTGAACCTTAACTAAGAAGATATCTCTATCAGGATAGCCTGTAGGCAAGTCGGAGGCATCTTCATAATGCCTGACGTGGAAGGGCGCAGCCCACTGTGTGCGGAGCTACCCTGAGCACATGGTCCTGAGTAAGGTAGAAAAAGCAAGCTGAGCAAGCTGGAGAGCAAGCCGGTAGGCAGCACTCCTCCATCTCCTCCACTTCAGACCCCGCCTCTGGCTTCTTCTTTCAGCTCTCGCCCTAACTTCCTTCATGATAGGAGCTAAAATGGATCCTTTCCTCCCTGAGTTGCTCTTTGTCATGGTGTTTTATCACAGTAACGGAAACCAAAATAGGACAGGGAGTATGGCTAATAATATTAGAAACTTTAAATTCAGAGAGGATAGATGTTAGGTGCACTTCCCAACACGTAAAACAGCGGGAACTGTGGTAGATATGTTCACTTGCTTGAGAAAAGTAACCATTTTACTACCTATTTACCTATATACCCATCCACCCATCTATCATCATCACCATCTCCCCTTCTATCTATCTATCATCTATCTGTCTGTCTACACCAAACACCATGCTGTATACTTTAAATACACATAATAAAACCCAATCAAAACAACATCCCGTGGTCTCTTGCAACACAAAGCACAAATGCATCACACATTGGTATGTGATCATTTTGCTCAAATGACTTCATTTAAAGCAGTAGCTGTTAAATTTAAGAGAAACATGACGGTGCCAGCTAACCCTTCCTCACAAGGTCCCTGGGCTGCTTTTCTCTCCCAAAGGGCATTTACTTGCTGCCTGGTTTACACATCGGGGCTGAAGACAGACCACAACTCTTTGCACCTATGGAAAATGGGGAAAGAAAAGCATCTTTGAAGGTCTTTATTTGGCCAGAAAAACAAGTTTTTAAGAATTTATTTTCATGTCAGTGTCATTAGAAACAGCCACACAGGGCTCTGAACATGCTTTCCTTTGTCACCCATTCAAAGTACCACTGCTGCCTGATGGAAGGCTTTCGCTGAAGCACATCCCGTAATGTCAGCACACAAGGCCATGTCTACTGAGTCTTAGTGTAGTCACAGTAAGCATCTTTCTTGGGAAGCTGTGAAAAAGCCCTAAAGCCATTGCTTTCTTTTGTTTTTAAAGATAACAATAGAAGAAGGAAGTTGCCTGGCAAGATTCTGCCTAGATCTCACATATCTAAGAACTCAGCTATGTCACAGTGCCATCTAAATAGCCCCCTGGGATTAAACAGTAGCGAGGGACTGAAAACATAAGGAGCTATGTCTCCTGTGTGGGCAGGAAAATCTTTGCAGATAATGACAGAGTTGCCCGTACAGGTCATATGTAGAAGTGATGGATGGGACTGTAGATGGAGAAGGGATATAGCTTCTCCCTCACATTCCAGTCAGACCGTTCTACTATTAACACCACCTCTCTCTCTCTCTCTCTCTCTCTCTCTCTCTCTCTCTCTCTGTAGCTGAGGAGCAGGGGCATGCCACTTACTGCCAAGAGGTTGGGGGAGGAGGGGCTAGCATTTCTACAGAGTCCTGTGCAATGCGGAACTTGTCCAGCACACTTACTATCTATGTCCTATCAGGGAACTGTTCCTTACCCTCCCCTCTGCCAGCTCAACAGAGAATTCTTCATTAAAGCACTAAGAGGAGGTATAAGCTGCTCACCTGGACCCTATAATTGGGAAGCCCACTGTGCTACACAGGAAAACCCTCGTTCTCCTATCAGCTACTTCTGTTATTATCATGTGATATGTTATGGTGCGTGTGTGTGTGTGTGTGTGTGTGCGTGTGTGTGTTATGTATGCATGTGCAAGTACATGCTCACATGTGTGTGTGCATGTTGGTTACATCACATAAAAACTGGTTGGTCTGTAGCACTTATAAAACATGGTCTTTACATTCTCTGATTTAGCTACTGAACCTGTGCCTTTTGGCCAATGGACTATAACAGAGATGACAGTAGTTGATTTCTGGTTAGCTCACAAATAGCTGATGCTGCTTCTGCCTTGTCTCTGAAAAATGCTACCCAGGAAGTATGTGTCCCTCTGGGAAGCATCTGTGGAGGGAAGAAGCCTCAGCAGGCGGAAAGGAAATCATGTAAGGGCCACATGCAAACTTCCTGCAAGTAGCTTAGGCTCCCATTTGTCGTGGTGATTTTTTTCTCCCAACTGTAAGCTCCTGGAATAATGACTCATGAGACTTACAAGTACCTAGGACACATAGGAGCAAACCCAAGAGAACAAGGCATCGCACAGCTCCCACTAGGTCAGGCACTAACTGCGTCCAATGAATGGCCCAGCCAATGCCAAAAGGAATTGCCACTCAACCCTTGCCTAGTTCCTGACTATAAGAGTCCAGAAACAGGCCAAGATGGTTATTGAAATAACCAAAGAGTCACGCAGCTTGTTTTGTTGCAGAATAATTAGGACACTAGCTTCCATCACAACTTGTATGGCCTTATTTCAGCTAGCTTGACTATCTCGGGTTCACCAGCACCTTCCTTTGCCTGGGGACTACCTACCTACCATTATTGTGTTTTTGTTTTTGTTTTTGTTTTGCCTGGAATATCTTACCTCCAGCTTTTAGCTTAGCTGGATCTCTTCATCCTTCCTGCTTGCCTCAGGTCCGATACTAATGCCTTAGAAACCCATCCCAACCTCCCCTAAGTCGGCCTCACTCATCTCATCCTCCCTCCCTATCTCAGCTTGTTCTTTCCCCTGCCTATTTTCCTCAAAATATTTATCGTATTCTAAAATGAACTTGCTGCATCTTTAGATCTTGTCCTGCTTAGAGGAGAGCATCTCATCTGGCTCATTTTCTGCTCACACGGCGATGGGCACAAAATGTGCGCAGTGGGTATGTGCTGAAGAAAAGGTGCAGCAGCCCATGTCCTACGTGGGCGACGGACTTCAGACTGCATCTTCAAGGCCTCCGTGCCACCCCTACTCCCCACCCCCCATGCAATGCCAAGGAAGAACATTACAGCCTTCTTGCCACACCACACAAAGGACATTTTTGACTTTTCTTCTGCTGTTTTCCCCATCTAATGAGATGAGCATTGACTAGGGGATGAAGACCCTAGCATCCCTGTACAATACCACAGAGATAAAACACACGCTGCATTTTTTATACTTTGCTGTGCATGAGGCTTATGCAGGCATGCTTCTAACTCTCCCACTCTAATTAAAAGGCAGTTCCGAACAGACAAAAAGAAGAAGACATTTTCTCCCCTCTCTCTTAGAAACACAGACTTATCCTTAGCCATTATGTTAAGACAGCGTCAGCCGTTGGTTTCTTCCTTCTACAGCTCTGCAGCACGGGGCTTACAGAGAGCTTTGGAGAGGCAAGCCTGCCTGTCCCCCCACCCTACCCTAACACCCACCACCCAGTTTTGTCTCCCTTCTTTTTCCAGTATTAGTTTGTTTATACTTAAAGACATAATGGTATTTTAAGTGAGAAATACTATTATCTAAAGCCTTTATCCACAAGCCCTGCCTCCTTGCCAGCCCATGCTTACCCTGTAAAATTACTTCCTCTTTCTCACAACACCATGCTGCCCAACATTCTGTAACGTGATGCTTTGACATCATTGACCCAGGAGGCACTATTCCTCCTAGAATCTTCCTGTTCCTGGAGATAAGGAACCACTCCCCTTGAAGGATGCTTCCATAAACAAACCAACCACCACTCGTAGGCCAACCTCCATGTCTGGGGCTTCCTCCTGCTCTGGGCCACTCTCCATCTGTTTTAATCACTCCAGGTCCCCATCTCTGCCAGGCAGAGGCAGGCTCTGCTCTCCAGGGCCTATTGAAGGCATCTAAACTAGCTATGCTAAGCCTGCTTGCCCTGCTTCACCGACACCCCTTAACTCAGCTGCCATTCCAATTCCGCACTGACCTGGTACTTCTTCGTAGCCCCTATCCAATAGAACACAGCTTCCTCTTGGAACTGGAGGCAGGGTTAACTATGTTATTCAGTAGCAAATATCCCCTAATCAATCGGCCTTTGCTACATCTCAAGCTTTCTATTAATACACTACATTTTAAAACATCCCTTTAGACTATAAGTAAAGCCAATATCTTACACCTCTTTGAGAAGTTCTGTTCTGTGCTCTCCTCAGAGCTTTGGGTTTTATTTTAGCAAGGTTTTTAAAACCCCGATTTAAAGTGCCAGCTCACTGAAGAAACAGTTACTGATGCTTTCTGTGTATTTGTTATTCTAGAGAGGGCCAGGAATGGAAGTATGAATTAAACACTCTCTCAAGCAGGCTCCAGGCAGAATAGGGACTCAAAAAGTATTTAAGAAGTGAGGAAATGACAAAGTAAATGCTTTCCCAGAATTCACAAGCCAGAGTGTCACTTGCTGAATATCCTCATAAAATTGTTACCAATGTTACAGGGCTTCAGATTAAAAAAAAAAAAATTAAATCACCTTTTTTTCTATTCTATTTTTTTATGACAAGCTATTGAATTTGGGAACCTAAAATATTCAAAATTTCCAGGTTATTATTTACCAGATTTAATTATCTCTTTTAAAATATCTTCACAAAACACAGCCTTGCTAGTCCTTCAAAACAGCCTAAGGAGATTGTTATTTCAGGGACAGAAAGAAAATATAATATGAATAACAATAGCTAGCAATGATTCAACTCTTTAATATATGCCAGACATGGTCTCAAACAATGTTTGTATCACTTATTTAATCATCATAATGTGTATCATCATCCTTGTTTTTACAGATGAGAAAACTGGAGATTCAATTACATTAGGTGAACTCTTTGCCTTGCAAGAGGCAGAGCCAGAAGCTGAGTCCAGGCTGCTGTCGGAATCTTACATAATAACTAATCCTAGATTTAGCACATTCTAGAGTTAATGATTTAAAATTCTCAGAATGCCTTCCTTAGGCCCCCTCCTATAGTCCACTAAACAATTTGGAACAATCTTCAGCCTAAAAGAAATCTGACCATCTAAATTCTGTCACTGTATCCTACAACACTTGAGTATACCTGGCCTTCTAACAAACAGTTCTTCTTTAATTTGCGCTGCCTAGATACCTCCACCCATAGGGAGACAGTTGCCAATAAAGTAGACAAAGTGCTTTAATGGAAAATTCCATAGCAGTTTAAGCTGGGCGGTAGTGGCACTCACTCTTAGTCCCCAAGCTTGGGAGACAGGGGCAGGCAGATCTCTGAGTTCCAGGCCAGCCTGGTCTACAGAGTGAGTTCCAGGACAGCCAGGGTGACCAATAAATAAATAAATAGCAATTTTTTTCTAAAACTTTCCACACAATGATACTAATTTTGAATAACCACATTCATTCATCATTGAGAGGGAAGGGTGTGTCCTTTGCTTATTGGTGACGATTTCCTAAGAAATTCAGTCAAAATCCATGGCAGTGGCAATGTGCCTTAGACTGAACTCTGTTTCCTGTTCCTATAGTCTGCTTTGACATACCTTTATCACCAAGTGCAAGGTCATCCATCTCTTTACCTGACAAAGCACTGGCTAGCACATGGAAGAGTCTACAACTCCAGTCACCTCTGCTTCAGATACTTTTTCTCTTGACACCTGTTTACGAGAAAGGCACCGGATGATGTTCAGATATTAACCACTCTGCTGCCTTTCTATGCAGGATACGGGGACAAAGACACTGGTTTACTGCAGCAGGTCCACCCAGCTCATCTCTGGACCCTTATATTTCAGAATTTCCTGCAGAGACACCTTTGAAAATTACTCCTTCCCTTTCTGTGCCCAGGAGAAGTCTTTGAGCCGCCAAGTCAAGCTCTGAATTCCCTGGCAAGCCTCAGACTTTTTAAACAGCAGTCTACTGGTGTGTAATAGTTTTATTCCTTTTAAGAGCAAAACTTCTCTGTCCTGTCTGCGAAAGAGGGAGAGAATACACCCCGGGATGTTTTGTCAGCCCACTGTGTGATTTACTGAGCGCCTACTGTGTGACTTGGAGATTTATCGGTTAATTTGTATCCTGTCTTCACTGGGGAGCAAGAACACAATCCCTGACATAGCCACTTGAAATCCTCTTCAGGACCATTTGACAGCACACAATAATATAACCTGCTCACTCTTCACACTTGGAGGTTAGGTATGCAAGGAAACCCAGAGATTTTTGGCCCTGTGACCACCTAGGAAGCTCTGCTTTCTACATTTATTAGAAGGATGTATATAACATTAAATTTAATAGCCAAAACGTGTTTTTTTTTTTCCCTAGGCCAGTGACCATAGATTTTGTTGTTGTTGTTTTGTGTTTTGGTTTTTTTCATATGCCTGGACCATAGCTCACAAACTCAGTGTGCCCGTTACAGTTCGAAACAGTGGCTGCACCAACCATGCAGACTACTCACTCATATCCTCCTAAATGTCACGGCTTCACACACAGAACACTTGACACTTTAGATGTGAATGCCAGGAAGGCTCTCTGCCTTCAAAGGGAAGCTAGAAAAAAGCAGGCCAAAGTCCCAGCCCCAAGGCACCTTCGATTGTAAGATTGTAAAGCAGACTCACCACGGGGAAATCACTTGTCTGTCACCAGGGTAGGGTCTCAACTGTCACCAGTCGAGGATTCTCTATGTTGAGGCCAAAACTCAAGCCATTGATCTGTAGCCACAAAACTCTCTGAGAGCAACAAAGACACACCGGATGATGTGAATTTTCCGTACAGGCAAAGCAGAGCTGCGTTTGTTTTCAACAAGCGATTTGGGAACACACGTGTGCTCTAGGACACCAGGTGTGTGCCCTTCTGTAGGAGCACGCCCCGACCACACACTTGAGATTTCATGTGCGCAGGGAACGCACGCACGCACACGCACGCACGCACGCACACGCACACCGCACACGGCACACCAGCACCGAGTATCTTCTCAAGTGCACAAGGGTGATGGGCTGCGCAGGATGTTACCTTCAGTTTCCGTGTGAGCATCCTGGACAGGAACTAAATTCGGCTGCGGCACCTTTTCCTCCCATGCACTGCTAAGGTCAGGGTGGAGCGCCTCTGCCCAGAGCCCTGAAGCTGCCTTCTACGGCACAGCTTCACTAGGAACCTGCCCCACAGCCAGTGATAAGTTCAACTGTGGGCTCCGGAGACGCCCGCTGGCTTCGGCCCACACTTGTTGCCCCGGCATCACCCACTTGTTTTCCCTGTAAGTGCGGCGAATCTGTGGCTCCTCGCCTCCCGGGAGCTCTCAGGAGACGTGTGGACGGCCCTTCCATCCTCCAAGGCAGTGAAGACACAAATTTCAAAGAACACAAAGCGCCTGAAGGCAGTTGTGGTTTGGAAGCAAAAGGGTGGCCTTGCTGTTTTCTGAGATGGCTCTGCTTCTATGGGTGTCTGAACATGTGTGGGTCTTGGCTGACCGCTTTGCTTAGTGGGGCACACCTGGTCAGATTTGGGGGCTATTGGCCCTCAAGGGTGAGCAGTTCTAACAAGCATTAAGCTCCTTCCTCTATCTGGGTCCCTACAGCTGCTTTAATGTAGTGTGGGTCCCTGGTCCACATGCAGCTGTCTGTACGGGAAAGACTACGTCTGTCTGTCTCTCATCTCTTAACTTGGAGTGGAAATTTACCACAAGATTATGAACTGTTTGCCTGGAATTGTATCAGCAGAGCCGAGGACTCTGTCCCAAAGTGGGTGACACCAACAATTCCCTGGCCAAGTTATTTCCATAAACATGTAACCAGTTCAGACACTGCTAGTCTCCGTAGAGAAACTGGTTCCCTAGAACTTTGAAAAGAAGGTAGTTCTTTGAGCCAGTTGTCACATGCCCTTGTCTTTTCTATTGCTGTAATAAGATACCACGTCAATTTAAGAAAACCAGTGTTTATTTGGGACTTACTGTTTCCAGGGTGTTAGAGTCCATGGAGGCTGGCAGCCGGCAGACAAACATGGCATTGAAGCAGTAGCTGGGAGCTCACACCTTGATCCAAAAGTAGAAGACAGAGAGAGAAACTTCCAAACTGTCCTCACCCAGTGACACTCCCCAGCAAGGCCACACCTACCTAATCCTTCCCAACTGGGGATCCAGTATGCAACCTATGTGCCTATGGGCCCAGTCTCATTCAAACCATCACAGTTCTCATCTGTGCACAGTTGTTCTTAAGTGGGTGACTTTGAACACCACTTCCCTAGATGTCCTGGAGTCCCTAACTTCAGAGTTCACAAAAATCAGTGTCAAGCTTTATAGATACCTGGTTGCCATTCTCTCCTCATTTCTGCCCCTCCCTCTTCCTTCATCCTTGGACTGGGCTTCCTTCTTCCCTCCCCTCATCTCTTTCCTCTATCCTCTAGCACCCTACCCTTCTTTCCTTTGACCTCCTATTTACTTTCTGCTATGTCCTGGCTTTGACTGAAGGGACTGGATTCTGATACCCTTTGGAGCTGAGGCTGAGGCTCTGGTCCCTTGCTGTGGCCTGGTTCCAGTGCTGTGTCCCCACTCTGCTTCCTGGCGAGCAGCTTTTGCTTTAGCTAGAGCACTGGCAGAGCGTGAGTTGGGCTCCCTGCTTCTGTACTGTGAGAGACAGACACTCACACCACCCCTCCACATCGCCACCGAGTTCCACTCTGGCCATGGCTTATCCAAACATCTCTTTTCTGTAACAACAATCACTCTTTGTTTCTATTACCAGCACTTTCTTTACAGGGCCATCAAACTGTGAAACTGTGTGTGTGTGTGTGTGTGTGTGTGTGTGTGTGTCCCCTTGTGTGTCTGTATGTCTATATCTGTGTCTCTCTGTGTATGTCTGTCTGTGTGTGACTATGTGTTTATGTGTGTGTGTGTGTCTCTGTGTGTCTATGCGCATGTCTATTTGTTTCTCTGTCTCTGTGTGTCTGTGTGTATATATATGTGTGTATGTGTCTGCCTGGGTGTCTGTGTGCTTTTCTAAATCAATTTAGGAATTACTGATGAAAAACTGATGGGCAGCCTTGCTATTCCTATGGGTCTGAGGCGTTGGGGTCCTTGATGTGCTGGTGTTTCCATCAATTAGACACATTCTGGACATCATCTGCTCCACACACTATTTCCCTAGAGAAAAATAAGCTCCCAAGCCACGCCCCCCACTACTTCCACATCCTGATATGATTTCTAGTACTGGCTGAGCATCCCACATGCATAGATAAAAAAAAAAAAATGCTCCCAAATCAGAAAATATTTGAGCATCCACTAGTGACACCACTAGTGGAAAATTCCAAAATTCTGACTACATAGGAAGGCTCCGAGTTGAAATAAAGGTACACTATCAATATTGTATAAAATTAATTTTAAGATATGTTTACAATTTACATAGGAAACCTAAGTTATTTGCATGTTTACGCAGGTCCCATTCTCAAATTATCTTACTCTGTCCATGTCTACAAAATTGCAACTGAAATCCCTTCTATTCCCAAGATACTTAATCTGTCTGATATCAACAGCAGTGACTTTTTCCATGAAGCTGCCTGTGTCTCAAGCCTTGAGAGATTTCTCACACCTTCTTTTCTCCAGATAATCTTTATGGAGGCACGTTGGCAGATGTTGGGACATTTGCAGGAACTGCTGGCAACATCTAAGATGTTATCTGTCAAGTTGGGGAGGGTGAAGAAAGAGATGAATTGGGTGTTGAGTAGGGAAAGCTTGTTTTTCTTCTTTTTTTTTTTGTTTTTTTGTTTTGTTTTGTTTTGTTGTTGTTGTTTTTCCTCTCTCCTGCTTTGCTTAGGGACAGCCAAGTGTGTTGCTGGAACATACTTGTTCTCCTAGTTCAACACTAGTTCACCAGCTGGAAGGTGAACCAGTGAGTGACACTTCTTCCATTTGTAGCAGACCCTGCCTGCCAGCAAAGACATGGCTGCAGAAACTCAAACAGGAAGCCTCCTGCTCCCTCACCCTAATTTCCCTGCATTTTTATTAGTTCTTTGAGAATTTCGTACACTGTCTTTGATTATTTGCGCCCCTCTCTATTGCTCCCACATCCTCCCCTCCCAACCCACATAACTATGCCCTGTTTTTTTAAAGCCATCAAGTCCAATCTGTGTTGTCCATAGAGTAAATCCATTTTCTTTAGTGACTCATCAACCATACTCCTTACTGTAGCATCAAAAAAAGCCTATACCTCAATCAAACAACATATTTCTTCAGATCATGTAGACTTTTTTCAAAAGTAAGGCAATTTCTTTTTTAATTAGAAACAAAATGTGTCAGAGATGTTGATGAATATCTCTTATCTCATCACTTGGGGGGTCAAGCTAGGAGGATTATGGGTTCTGGGCCTCCCTGGAATACTATGACTCAATAGAATAAAAATGAATGAATAAAAAACAAAAACAAAACAGAAAAAGGAAAAAATGGAAAAAACACATACAACACTCTCATCACTAAGTGTGAAAAGCAGCGGGTCTCTTGTTCCTGTAGCTCATCTCAGATTCTCCCTCCTGTTGGGCTGCCATGCCCAGCTTCAACATGACGGTTTTTGCTGTGTCTTATTATATTGTAGTTGGTGATGTTTGGTTGTTTTCTCTTAGAAGCCTGTTCTTTTCTAATGAGAGACAGAAAAGGAGTGGATCTGGAGGGGGCAAGGGGTGGGGAGAAACTGGGAGGAGTAGAAGAAGGAGAAACTATATGGATATGGATATATCCACGTGGATATATCATAGGAGAAAAGAATCTATTTCCGATAAATGTAAAAATAAAATACAGCCGTCATTTTTTCCTCCATCTTTGTTTTATGATGCTGCAACACATAGAAGAGGCGAATGAGTTAATAAGAAAAATTATTTTGACTCACGAATTGGAAGGTTCCCATCTGTGCTCTAGACAGACTGCTGAGTTTTAGGCCTCAGGTGCTGAGGCAATTCCCCCTGGTTGGGGCTGTGGCCTCCTCCTGCTGCTGAGGTCACTCCCGAGCACAAAGTGATGATCCATCCTCTCTGTGTCTCAGGCAGCCTAAGAAGCAAATCAGTTCATTTATTGGCGGATTCCACATTTGCAAAGTTGCCTGCTAACAGAAATGTGTGCCCAAGTCCCCAGATAAAGATTAGTGGCACTATCATGGTCACAATAGTAACAAGGCAGGTGAAAAAAAAATTTTGAGTTCCCTGAGGCTTGTGTCCCCAGACATGAATAAAAATGCTCTCTGCCTTCCACGGTTCTCCCAAGGGTAAAGGCATGTTCTTTTCAAAACCTCTCTTGTGCCGGTCTTTACCTGTTGGTGCTGTTCCTTGATGGATTTCTTGTTGAAAGTGTCCCCCCACATTGGGCTGACGTGCTCCCTAGCATTCCTACACCCAGGACTGTGGCACCTGGGAGGGAACCCCCAGGCTAGTGAGCTTGCTCCGGCGTGAGCTAGAGCATGTTAGTGCAACACATGAACCAGAGCTAGAATAACTGAGGAGTCTACACCCTGAAGTAGGAAACCACATTGAACAAGATTTTGCATCGATCAGCCGATGTAAACATGACCAGAGGCTCACAGGAACACACTCCCATACAATGTTATTGGCAGCTGTGCAGGCAGAGCTACTACAGGCTTTGTGGTTTGAATAGGAATGGGCCCAAAGACTCATGTCTTTGAATGTTTGGCTCATAGGGAGGGGAACTATTAGGAGGTATGGCCTTGTTGGAGTAGGTGTGGCCTTGTCGTCACTGTGAAAGCAGGCTCAAGCTGCTCCCAGTGTGGCACACAGTCTCCTTCTGCTGCCTTTGGAGCAAGGTGTGGAACTCGCAGCTCCTTCTCCAGCACCGTGCCTGCCATTTCCCTCCCTGGCAATAATGGACCAAACCTCTGAAACTATAAGCCAACCCCAGTGAAATGTTTTCCTTTATAAGAGTTGCCCTGGTCGTGCTCTCCGCAGCAATAGAACACTAAGACTTCAAATACGGTTTGTAAGTAACTGCACTCTGAAACTACTAAAAATAAAAAAAAATCTCAATGTAAATTCAGAATTCCAGCCCTCCAAACGCTGGCTTCTCCATGGTTAACCTCCAGCTCACCCAGATGCAGTAGGTGGAATCTTCCAGCCCCTAGTCCTCCCAGCCTCACAGATTAAGTCTCCAAACCTGTCTCTCATAGTTGGACCTGCTCACAGGGCTGTGAGCTTCTCAGGAAGACTGCTCCAGGAGCACAGTGGTCACCTAGTGTGTGCTTACTGTAATCCCCCAAGAACAGTCTATGTCACTCAACACCTGCGCTGGCTTCCCCCAAATGTCCCTGTCCCTCCACTCCTCTCAGTGAGGCTTAGAACTAAATCAGGATGGACTTATCCCAAACTTCTTTTCTCTTAAGGTCCCTAGAAAACATGTTCTTTTCAGTTCTTCAAGGTAATATTATTATTCATTGATGAGAAATTTGGCTTACTGTATTCCATCTATTGTTTCTTTAAATGCATGCACTGGCTATCACGCACTTTCATAACAAAAATAACACAAATGTGATGATTTTAAAACAAAGCATTCCCACTTGTGGACAGCCAGCAGCTACCAGCAGGGGCTTGTCTCTCCAGATGCTCTGAGAGAATCTTCACTCCTCCCCAGCATTTCCCCAAGCAAGGGAAAGCAAGTGAAAGACTCTTGCTCTCTCTTCACCCCTCTTGTCCTCTTGGTTCCCTGCCCTTTCCCCTTTCTCTGTCGGGGCGCCCCCTTCTCTCCCACCATCATGTCCTGCTCTCCCTTCTCTCTCTCTCTTCATCTCCATCTAATAGACCTCTCTCATATAAAATCTGTTGTGTGCCTCCTCCTCGTCATTATTTAATTTGTCCCCAATAAGCTATCCTTGGTATCATTATCTATGGACACAAATACAGAGAAATGAAAAGGCAAGCTTGGAAGAGGCTTTTTCCACAGTTGAAGACACCGGGGCTTTGCAGAGCAGTGCTTCTGTTTTATATTAGCCAGTTAATATTTGCATAAAGTCCATTTTATTCAGTGATAGAAAAAAAAGTGTGAATATGAGATGTATAAGAAATGAATATACCTTTGCTCCAAGGGCAGAGGCAGGTGGATCTCTGAGTTCAAGGCCAGCCTGGTCTACACAGAAAAGTCTTGAAACAAAGTCAAAAAAACAGGTGAGGAGTAATAAATATGGAACTTTCCTCAGTTTTCCATAAAAACAGAAAGAAGACATATGAAGCACATGAGTCTGAGTTTTTACTAATTTGTGCTTTTCTTCTGCTGTCCTGTCACTTACGCGACTTGCGATTTATACTGTCTTCATGCCCGCAGGCACACTGACGTGTTTCATAGATCTACCAAATAAACAACACATAGATGTCCAGGTTTATTTGTATAGAGGTAAAAAATTTTTTTTTTTTTTTTTTTTTTTTTTTTTTTTTTTTTAAGGATGAGGAAAACAAACCAGAAAATTGAAAAGAAGGAATGGAATTTCAGAGGGGCATTTTGGAAAATGAACGTGATTTTTTTATTAACTTGTCGATCTACATTCGAACCTGGAGTGAGATTGCCTCCAGCAAAGATCTGCATTATTGAATGTTGGCCTTGAGTTCTTGAGGAAGGTGGTGAGTTGACATGCAATCTAGGCTTGAGTTTTCACAAGATCTCTTCCTTCCCTCTGAGCAGGGATTATAAGGAATCATAGTAAGCTTGATGACTTCCTTATTTCATCAGCAACTGACCATAATACAGAGGGGCCCTTGATGACTTGATTTATTAGAGATCATAGAGAAAGAAAACACAGGCTCTGGATTAGCTGCTTCTCTCATTGCTGCAACAAAATACAATAGCACCTTAAGGGAGAGAAGTTTCTTTTGGCTCACAGTTTGATGGTGCATGTTGTCATGGCAGCAGGAGCCGGAGGCCTCTGGTCACATTGCATCCATAGTCAGAAAGCAGAGTGAACACTGGTGCTCAGCCGCCTTCTCCTTTTCATTCTGTCCAGTGCCCTCCCCCAACCGAATGATGCCGCCCACAGCGAGGGCAAGTTAATTCCATTGCAGTTAACCTGATCTAGAAAACTCCTCAGAGACACAGTCTGTTTCCAAGCATCTGAAATCTCATCAGGTCAGCAAGATTAACTATTACAGGTACTACAAGAGGAGAGCATGTCAGCATATAGTTCGCTGGTCTATACTCCGTCGGTGTATTCCAGTGAAAGAGAACGCTGCTGTACTATTTCTCTTAATATTTCATTGTAAAGATGCCCCATCTATGCAGAAAGTACTTAATATTTATTCCCGTTCTGCATCCTCCCTTTGTGAGCATCATTTACGGTGATTTACCTTCGAGCCAGTATCAACTCTAGTCCTTACCACACACACGAGTCATCTGGAGAGATCGATCGCTTAAAATGGAAGTTCAAATGGGTCTGTCCCTAACAAATTTTGATCAAACATTCTTTTTCTTTAGGGTATGGGGCTGCGGGAGTGTGAGGGTGTCGGGGTGTGCATGCTCACAGCAGCCACAATGCTGGAGCTGGAGTTGTGAAGGGTCTGACTCAGGTGCTGGGAAAGAAAGTCAGGTCGTCTGGAAGAGCTGCAAGTACTTGTAACCATTAAGCCAGCTCTCCAGCCCCAGGAGCTTTCATTTCTGACTAATCTGCCATCATTTTAGGTGCTGCTGCTGCTGCAGTTCTGATGTCACACACAGCAAATCCTTCTGAACAAGGAGAGAGCTGCATGCAAGGTCAGCCTGTATTAAGCCTTGCAGCAGCTGATTTAGGAAGCTGGTGAGCTGCCTGTGAATGGAATGTAGCTGTTAAAGCTAGAGACATTTGGGTATTGCTTACTTCTAACAGCTCTCACCCACCTCTCCTCAGCTCATTCCCTGGAGATCCGACAGAGCGTGGTTGTGTGGCCTCCTCCTTCCTTCAGAACGTGTAATAATCAAGCACCAGGCTACAATACCAGAACCTGCTACACCAGCCACACAGCCACGAGGAAGGGCTGGGAGTGGGGGAGGGGAGAGGGAGCGGAGCTAGGTCTACACAGCTGCTAAGATTAACAATTGAATCCCACTAGACAAAGAGAAATGTTTAAGCATTGCTGAGCCCTTAGGTTAGTATTTCCTCTTTAAGAAACCAATTTATCTCTGATATTTATTTTTTAATTTATTGCCACAGATTTTTTTTTAAGCTCTGTGGCTCAATGAAAATTGTAAATGAATGACAATGTTAGAATTTACCAATACAGATTTACAGTTTAATGACTTCTATTGATCTGCCAAATATGTTGACTTTGATGCTGAGAGAAGGAGATAAAAGGGATTGTTCCTTTACAGTGCTGAGAACACGCCCATGCGCACAGAACATAAAGGCATACCTTTGAAGGACTAAAATACAAGTGATGTCATTATTAGTATGTGAATTTGACTACTGAAGTTAAAAATAAAGAGTCACATAGTAGGCCCCATGCCCTTGGGTCCAGTGCAAGCAATATGTATTTTCTTTAAAAAACAAAAACAAAAAAAGTAACCATTTCAGTCTCTAGAACAGAAGTTGCATAAGGAAACAAGATAGATGCACATGCTAATTACAGAACATAGATTTAATCAAAAAGCAATTCTTGCATTTACCTCAATGCAGAGTAAGCCCATGTAGACGGTGTTCATAACTCTTTCAATCAGACCTAAAGCTGTTGAGTTCGTGCTCTTTGATGCACGCTACATTCACGCCAGAAGCTTCCCAAATAAATCCACGCCTGCAGTTACATGTGCTTCTACCATTACTTTTTAACGTTTTTAAACTTCATGTATGGCCAGGGTGGTGGTGGCACATTGCCTTTAATCCCAGCAGTTGGGAGGCAGAGACAGGCAGGTCTTTGTGAGTTCAAGGCCAGCCTGGTCTAGAGAGGGAGTTCCAGGACAGCCAGGGCAACACAAAGAAACCATGTCTCCAAAAACAAAAACAAGCAAACAAACAAAAAGAAAGAAAAACAAAGAAAAGAAAAACCCAAACCCAGAAATCAAAACCAAAACAAAAAAACTTCACATATGTATACACTGTGATAAAATACCAAGTTAATATCCATCCCCCATTTTTCCCTCCATCTCCCTGAACCACCTCCAGCATACCTTCCATTATCTGCCCAATTTCATGTCTTTTATTTAGAGCCCACCGAGTCCAATTAGTGCTCTTCATATGCACAGGTTTTGGGTCATCCGTTAGGTCATTGGCAATCCACCAGTGACCACACCCCCCCTCAAAGAAAATGATCATCTCTCAGCAGCCATCAACTGCCACTATTAGCTCCTAAGCTAGGAGTGAGGCGTCTAGAGCCTTTTCCACTTTGTGCTGGAATTTTTAACTCTCGTGATCACGTGTTGGTCATGTGGAGGTGACCGTGCTTGCTGTTAGCTCATGTGTGTGATAGCCATGACGTATCTAGAGGCCAGTATCTCACGGCATTCCTCCCCATGCCCTCGATCTTACATTCTTTCGCTCTGCTCTTTTGAAATGGTCCTTGAACCCTGGGCAGCCAGGATGGGATTGATGGAGAGCTTCCATCTGTGGCTGAGCTCTCTCAACAGTTTGAACATTTATGAGTCTCTGTGTTCGCCACCACCCTCGGCAATAAGAAACTTCACTGACCAAGGATGAGGACATCAGTCTATGACTATAAACACTCAGGAAAGAGTTTCACAACAGGACTACTCAGTAAAACAACATCAATAGGTTCTCTCCGAAGGCCTATGACTCTGGGTTTGAACACTTTTCATACCAGAAAGGAATTCCCTCTCG
Organism: Psammomys obesus; assembly: GCF_907164565.1. Classification (NCBI taxonomy): domain Eukaryota; kingdom Metazoa; phylum Chordata; class Mammalia; order Rodentia; family Muridae; genus Psammomys; species Psammomys obesus. The sequence continues at coordinate 9,877,202 of NW_026592510.1, read as the reverse complement.
AGGTTCAGGCCTCAAACCCAACCAATAGAGTGCTTGGTCATTACTGTAAACACTTTTGTACTCTTGTACCAGTGGGCACATCCTGCTTGGCAGGTTGTTATTGTACCTTGTGGGACCCAGCACTAGGTCAGAACATTGATGTCATTTCCCCATGGCAGCTGCATGGCCCTTTCTAGCTCTACCAAGGACAGGTACTAGGGAGACAGTTTCCCTATGGCCAGTTCGAGGCTTCTCTATCCTGAAGTGAAGCGTGTTGTGTTTCCAGCTGTAGAGTCTGAGCCTCTTGTTATGATAGACAAGTGAGAACAATGGCAACAGGCTGTTGTTTTGGGGTGCCTCTGGGGCCTTTTCCAACCATAACAAAATCTCCTAGGAAGGAAACCTGCGTTCGTCATTGAGGTTTTCATCCAAGAACCCATGTTTTCTGGGAGCACTACTGTTTGCTCATGCTGTGTACCTCTGTCCAACTCATCACTGGTAAGAAGAGGATTCCTAGGGGAGGCTAAAATCATGGTTTGGGACAGTCAGACATAAATTTCAGCTATTACAATTCAAAGAGATTACTATAGAGTTGACCCTTATTTTCCTCGTTTCCCACCTCTGTAGGCTTTATGTATCCCCACATATAGAGGAGGGATAAACAACAACAATAGAACAAGCAGAGAAGTAATAATAGAGAAAGGACTAAAACTATTGTCTTCATTTTACTTATTTGGGTTAATTTAATGTCAGTTTCTGTTCCCCAAACAAGCATAATTACATAACCTTACATAAGGCATGGTAATGGTTAGCAAATTTTAAAAGTGCCTAGTAATAGTAAGAACAACATAGATAGTTTTATTGATGCTATTTTCATTCCATCTATAATAAAGAAGAACCAGGCCTACGGCCCTCAGGAGAAATGGCCTGAATGGTCACTTGTACACTAGCACCTCGGCAGGTGTGCTGAGTCTGGGCCTCCTGGGGTCTTTTAGAGTGGGTCATCGATGTTCCCTGGTTAGCATCAACCTTCAGGAGCACCTGCCAATTATCCTCCTGAGGTACCTGCTAAGAGAGGTTCTCTCCAGAGCAGCTCCAACCTCTGCTCTTTAAAAATAGAAAAGCACTTTGCCTTACATGGACTTCACGTATGGCAAAGGAGTGGGGGCAGAGAGGCTCCTCCACCATCTAAGATTCCCTCCTCTGAAGTAAAAACAACCCAGAGTTTCCTCAAATCACATCGAACTTGTTCTCTGAATGACTGAAATGACAATTAGCACATCTATAAATGCCAGATAGCACATTTCTTAGTAGATCAATTAAAAGGTAAGTTTTGGATAAGGGCTACTTTTTGTCTTCACTATTGTAATTGAGAGAAGGTGTCATCCTGGAAGGTGAATGTCCTCGAATGGATATATGTCATCTCTTCACACACCAGAAAGAAATATAAGATCATATAAGATCAGATGTGTGCAGCTGGAGGGGTGGCTCAGTTAAGGGAGGACTCTGTTCTCACAGCAACCAAATTTCAGACACTCACATCCATTTACCCAGCAATCCCTTTGGAAAAGAATTACAATTTGTTTGGTTTTGTTGCTGTTTTTCAAGACAGAGTTTCCCTGTGTAACAGAGCTCTAGCTGTCCTGGACTCATAGACCAGCCTGGCCTCAAACTCATAGAAATTCACCTGCCTCTGCCTCCTGAGTGCTGGGATCAAAGGTATACAGTGCTTAATTATCATCATTACCATCAAATCCTTCAATCATTTCAGAAGCGGTTCTCAACCTGTGGGTCATGACCAAGGAGAACACATATTTCTGATGGTCTTAGGAGCTGAGATATTGCTCAACAGAAAGATTACAGTCATGAGGTAGCAACAAAAATAAGTTTATGGCTGGGGGTCACCACAACATAAGGAACTGTATTAAAGGGTCAGAGTGTTAGGAAGGTTGAGGACCACTGTTCGAGAGAGTGAGAATGTAACCTACAGGTAAGTAATAGATGAATGTGAAAAAGTGGGGCTTGGAATACAGTTTTACAATGCTGCTGGTATCAAAGAATGAGGCTGGAAGCCAGGTGCAATGGCACACGCCTAATCCCAGCACTCAGAGAGGCAGGCAGATCTCTGTGAGTTCGAGGCCAGCCTGGTGTACAAAGTGAGTCCAGGTCAGCCTGGACAGAGAAACCCTGTCTCAGAAAAAGGAGGAGGAGGACGAGGAAGAGGAGGACGAGGAGGAGGAGGAAGAGGAAGAGGAGGATGATGAGGAGGAGGAGGCTAGAATAAAGACAAGGCCCTTTTCCTCTAGAAAAGATGGCTGGTCTCTTTGGCTGTTCTGAAATGCTTTCGTTGGAGTGGCAGGTTATCAGAGGTGCTATTAGCATCAGTGAAGGCCAGTTCCAGAGCCTGCACCGGGATGTTAGGACCTAGAGAAAAGTGTAATTGAGTGGGAGTACCTCAGGGGCCAATTTTCTGGAGGGAAAGGCTGCGGCTGTCCATCAGTCTGCGCGTGAAATTGTGTTCCGTGTTGATCTCTTAGTGTTTGGAACTCTTAATTGTTATTCACATAACAACTGTAAACCCTTGTGCTGCTTGTAAACCCTTCTGAAGGCTCCTTGAGTTCATGACTGCAGAGCAATCTATCTTTCTGAAAATTTTGAAAAGAATTTTATTCTGATATCTAGACCTAACTCAAATTATATTTGTTTGTTTGCCTGTTTGCTTGTTTGGTTGTGACAGGGTCTTGAGGGTGGCCTCAAAGAGTATGGAGTTTCAGGGCTGTAGGCAAATGCCACCTTGTCTGCATGTTCAAATCATCACCACCATCCGTAGTGTGTGTGTGTGTGTGTGTGTGTGTGTGTGTGTGTGTGTGTGTGTGTATGCCTGGAATTCCATAAGCCTGGAATTGAACCCAGGCTGGTCTCAAACTCATGATGATCCATGAGCCATCAATACTAAATGTCTTTTAGTATTGGTAAATATAAATCAGAGCAAGTGTAGACAAGGTATTCACCCCTAAATACATTGGAAACAATTTAAGCAAGTTGATTTCGTTTGCTATATCTGTACCATGGAGTATTACATGACTGTGAAAAAGGAGGAAAATGGGCTAAAGAGATGGCTCAGGGAGTCAGAGCTTGCTGGGCAAGTATCAGAACCCGAGTTCAGAATTCAGCACCCACATGAAGGTTGAATGTGGACAGAAACATGCCTATAGTCCCAGCAAATAGAGGGCAGAGACAGAAAAACCAATGTGGCTTGCAGGACGCAGTCTAGCTCCAGGTTCAGAGAACGACTCTGTGTTGAAGGAATAAGCTGGGGTATGATGGAGCAGGATGCCCGAGCTTCTCCTCTGGCCTCTGCACATTACTCAAAGGCACGCACACCTGTGTACGTGTTTACGCATATACACAGATAAACACTGTAGTGTGAGACTTTTCTTGATGAGATGCAAGTAAAGAACTGTACACAAGCTAGGCATTTTAGTCCCAGCTCAGAGGGCAGAGGCAGGCAGATCTCTGGGAGTTTGAGGCCAGCCTGGTCCATAAAGGGAGTTCAAGGACAGCCAGGGATATTACACAGAGAAATGCTGTCTCAAAAAACAACAACAACAAAAAACAAACCCAAAAAGTTTCTATTCACCCCAGAGAATAAACCAACAATGACAAACCAAGGTAATGGTTCTACCAATGTTCAACTAGGTGAGCCATTGCTTCATTGGGGCCACTTAGGGAAGTGTGAGCGAGGGGTTACTTACAGGAACAAGAGTGACTCAAAGGCAGCTGTGTCACCACAGAGTCCACCCTAACCTAGGTGACAGTTCATGGAATCTCCATCCCTGGAGCTCTGGAGGACTTTCAGGCAGCTCGACAGGTCAAAGACTGCTCAGCTGGTCCATATAGCCCTTCTCCTCAGCAGTTGGTAACTACATCTATAACCCTGGAGAGGGGCCATGTGAATCTTGTTTATTTCTCTGGAACTTGTAAAGTTGTTTACTTTCTGAGTTTCACTGGCCTTCCTTTTCTCTCCATGAGTGGATGTTTCAGTTCCAAGGAAGTTGCTACCCAACACACACACACGCATACACTGACACACGTACACTATGGAGAAGAAATGTGCTTCTATAGACTATAAAAAAAAAATCAATGAGAAGGAAAGTCAGGAAAGGTCTGAATTCCTAAGAGTGCAGGCCTTCATCTGGAAAGGAAACCTTCAGGGAATGGAGCTATGTAAGAATCAGAGCCCCCCACCCTCTTATAAGCTTGGGCAAAACGCCAATGAGTTTGCCTTTCTTTGGCTAGTACTCCACCATTGCTGGGGTAAGCAGTATCAGTTAAAACTGTCAGGCAATCCATAAACATCCCTCGGGCTGGCCATCTCTGGGGTTCCATAGACCATGGCTGTCAACAACCTAGAGAAGCACCTTTCTTTCTTTCTGGAAACTGAATGACTGTAGCTATGAAAATTTCACCCTTCAACCAAAATAAAGGAACTCTACAACATGGTATGGCCCTGGCTAACCAAAACAATATCCATGATATGGTGGTGAGGAAAGGAATGTAGTAAACAGTAGGGCTGGGGACAGAGTGCCTGCCTGGCCTTCAAAAGGCCCTTGTTTTGAGCCCCAACATGGCATAAACCGGGCATAGCTGTGTGGTGGTACATGCTCGAATTCCGGTGATCAAAAGGTAAAAGTAGGAGGATCAGGAGCTCACAGTAATCCCTGGGTGCAGAGAGAGTTCCAGGAAGCCCTGTTGAAAAGAAGAGAAAATGAAAGAAAAGAACCCCCTTCCCTAAAGCTCGGTTGAGGGCTTCTCAAGAGAAAATCATGCTTAAATGCCTTAGCAAAATGCATATAAACAATTTTAGTGGCTCCTGAAGTGACTTTGTTCAAACTATTCTAAGAAACTTTTTTCTTTTCTCTCTCTTTTATTTTTCTCTTCTTTCTTTCCCTTCTCCTCCTCCTCCTCCTCTTCTTCTGCTGCTTCTTTCTTTGGAATGAGATAACAGAGTGGTTCTTGAGAGGCACTGAGTACAATGGGTGGGATTGCATCTGATAAATTGAAACCACAGGCCACAAGGTTTACACAAGGGAGTCAAGACTCATTTTACTACAAAGGAAATTTATAGTCTTGTTTGTGAGAGTCTCAGAAAACGACAAGTTTTTGTCTGGGAAAGCAGAGGACCATATTGAAAGATCACATACACTTGTGCCTTAAGCATGATCCATTGTGATTCTTATCTAAGAAAAATAATTCTACATCGGCAATCTTCACAACAATCTTTTGTTAACTGTGCTGGAACTCTCTACTTAGCTGACGAGAGGTTAGGGGCTTACTTCTACACCACTTCAAGAGGACCTGGGATGGTGTGAATGTGGAGCATGAGGAACCCCCTACTTTTAAAATAACTGCTACATAAAACTCAAAGGTTATTTGTATTTGTGGATGATGTGATGGTTTGCTATATGCATACATTGTGTTGTGCTTAAAGCATGACATATCTGTGTTCAATTTCGCTGTCTCATCAAACATTTATCATCTTTACAGCGGAAACACTCCAAATCCTTTCTTCTAGGATGTTGAAATCTGAGTCTTTGTAATCTGAGGATGTTACCAGGGATGATGTGAGTTTATAAGCTCACAGCCTCTTAAAATTAGACAAGTTGATAAAAAAAAAAAATTCATTTTCAGTTTGACCAAAGCAAGAAAGGAAATGCCCCTAGTCTCCCCTCCATTTTCTCAACAGCGGTGCTAACAATTCCAAAAAAAAAAAAAAAAACAAAAACAAAAACAAAAAGATGAAGCAAAAGCTAGGAATTACTTGCGTTCATTTCAGTTGTGTGAGGCGTGTAAAGCCGTTGCTGGGGACCAGTTTGCTCCTCAGGCTGCTGCCCCAGCCTTTCTGCTCTCTAGCATGGGATTTCTGGGCACCATTTTGATTCACTAGTCTGCTAACTGTTTCGAGTATCTCCGCTGCTGTCTGTTCAGTCAAAACTCATCCTGCGCTGCAGTAGCATACAGAAACTTCTCCCTCACAGCTAACCCTAATGTGTCCCCACTGTTGTCCTCATTAGATGATACCATGTTTGAATCCCATGGGAAGGTTTTTTGAATCAAAAATTCAACATGCGCTTGGGGCACCTCGGAAGGGGTCCCAAGGACAGCCTTCGCCACAGCTGTCACTCTGGGTCCGTGAGCCAGAGGGGTGAGCCTAAATGGAAGCAGGGATGACAATTGTGTGCTTCACTTACACGCAAACTTCCGGGCATTTGAAATGGTACTCTTCAGGGGCCCCAGGTCCTGGACAGGAATATAAGTTACGTAATCTGATATTCACACCTGCCAGGGACTGTGACAGCTTGTCTTTCTAGAGAGGGGAGACTAAGGCTCATACATGGACAGTGATAATCCAGAAGCCAACAGAAAGCCAACATTTTTACAGAGAGAAATCCAACTGGGATATGGCTCAGTTGGCAAGGCTCTACCAGGCAAGCGTGAAGACCTGAATTCGGATTCCCAACATCCCTGTGAGAAAGCTGGCCGTGGCAGCCCATGCCCGCGCGTCAGCTCTAGGAAGGAGCACAGACAGGTAAATCCCTGGGCTTTGGGGGCAGTGGGTCTTGCCAAACAGGTGAAGTCTAGATTCGATGAGAAATCCCATTTTAATAAAAATAAGATGGGGGCTACAGAAGACACCCACATGGACTTCTGACCCCCCAACACACACATGCACATATATATGCACACACATATGCCCATAAATCACCACACACACATACACACATACACACCCCCACACACACACACACTCGTGTGCGGCAACAAAAACATATATCTTGGATTCCAAATCCTACTCCCTCCAACCTGCTGTCATTACTCATTAAACCCATGCTTTTCTATTATTTCTCAGGTTAGTTTCCTGCTTGTGTTGGGTAGTTTATTTTTTTATTTTTTTTTATCTTTTTTTCAAGTTGACACAAGCTAGTCACTTGGGAAGAGGAAACTTTGCTTGAGAAAATGCCTTTACCAGACAAGTCTATGGGGGACATTTTCTTAATTGATGATGGATGTGAGAGGGGGCAGGGGCTCAGCCCGCAGTGGGCAGTGCCACCCCGGGGCAGGTGATCCTGGGCTGCCTAAAAGACTAGGCTGAACCAACTGTGAGGAATGAGGTAGTAAGCAGCCTCCATCCGTGACCTCCGCTTCAGTTTCTGCCTTGGGTTCCAGGCCTGCCATCTCTCCCAAGTGGGTTATGACCCCAGGATGCATAAGCCAAATAAACGCTTTCCTCCCCACCTGGCATTAGGTCATAGACTTTCGCACGGCAGTAGAAAGAAAACTAGAACACCACTGTGCAAAGAACATGCCAGCACACACTGGGAAGGGGCTTTGTCACGTCACACCGTCCTGCCAAATCCCTCTCCTCTCATTTCCTCGGATTGCCCTTGCTAATCTCCAGCAGAACTGTCTCACTCAGAAGTCTCTGTATCCGGGACTTTGCACCCCAGGTCTTGTCCACATCTACAGGGGGGCTCACCATTCCGAGTGCTGTAGGTGTATATACTCTTCACAAACCTGGAGTCTGTTTCCCCCCAACAGCCTATTAGTGTCTTTGACTAGTCACAGCTGTGTCTATCGCAGCCTCCTGAATCAATGCCTCAAGGCTTCCAGCCACTCTCAACTCTTCACAGCCTCGTGAGACACCTGGGAAGCTCTGACCTAAGCGACCAGCCAGGCAGGGTCTCCAGAGAGCTCAGGGGCAATTATTACCACACTGAGAAAACTCATTAACTCAAAGTACAGTGGAGCCGAAACAAGGTCTTGTCAGAATGTCTGAGATTTCTGGGGCTGTTTGACTAGGGAGCTGGTGAAGGAGTTGATAAATATGAACATTGGTGAAACGCAATATTGACAATGTGTGAGCCCTCTGGTCAGATTGCCAGAGGGACTGGAAGAACAAAACTTTACAGGAGTGGCTTGGTTTTTCTGTTGGGTGTAGGAGGGGTCGATTAAGTAGGCGGATTTATATCAGTTTTATTTAACGTTTAATGATTGTACTCCATAGGCACTGTGGAGAACATGATGAAACAAGGCGAAGGAATGTCGCAGTCTGCGCTGCCGTGTGCAACCCTTGTTAACGTCTTGAATATATACGTTATACCCAGTTTCTACATATCTGTAGATACAGTTGTAAATCATTTTAACTGTCACCACTGGCATTTGATTGTTGTGAATATTAACCATTTCTTTAGCTTCCTACTGACTGAAAGGATGTTCCACTATTGTGTGGCCCTTGCCCAGGGTCCGGCTGGTTGTCCATACTCACCATTTCACCACGATGCCAGGTGTGTGGCTACTTCCGGATGCTCACTCTGCGCAGGTGCTCAGACTGAAGGTTTTTTTTGTCATGGGTTCTCATGTCTCGAAGGAGCCTGCCGTTTGAGTGTGCACTGGCTTGCCTCTGTTTCCCAAAGTAACCCTTTCTACAAACTTTCTGGTTTGTAAATATCAGATCTAGCCTTCTGGTGACAAAAAAGACAAACAAACAAACAACAAAACAAAAAACATAACACAGTCATCGATGCTTTTGTATTAACCACAGAAGTGAGTCCAAATCTGGATGGAGGTGCTGCAGACTGAGCAGACAGGGAACCTGGTGATCTGCGGTAGTTTTTGCTCAGCTGCTCAACTGAGGCCGAGTTTGCTTCTAACAAACACACTTTTAACCCCAAATGATAGATGTATTGTAACCAACAGCCAGAGACTGGATGGCTGAAACAAAAGGGTTATTTTGTCATAGTTCCTGAGACTAGAAATCCAAGGTCAATGCCCTAGCCCATTTGGTTTCTTGGTCAGGCCTCTGTTGGTGGCCTGCCATGGTCTCCTGTTACTGTGACCCTATTTGGCATTTCCTGGCCTCCTGTGAATACAGAATGTGTGAGGTCTCTTGCTCCCTCTGAGATGGGGTAATGTTAAAATGGCCCAGACTGGCTTTGAGCTCCTAGGTTCAAGTGATCCTCCTACCTCAGCTTCCTGAGAGGTCTGTACCTGTACCTGGCTCACTTGTCCCTCTTCTAGTCATTAGTCATTTTGAAGCAGGGCCCACATTTATGACCTTGTTTAATGAACACTCCAGGACAGTGGTTCTCAGCCTTCCTAAAGCTACAACCCTTTAGTACAGCTCCTCTTGTTGCGGTGAAACCCTAACCATAAAATCATTTTTGTTGCTACTTCAGACCTGTAATTTTATTAGTTATGTAAAACCTTTTCTGATGGTCTTAGACGACCCCTATGAAAGTATTATTTGACCCCAAAGGGGTCACAACCCACACGTTAAAACCATGATTCCTAGGAGTTAGGAATCAGGGAGGGACACCATCAGTCACATCATTAGATGTCTTCTTGACTTCTTCTCAGAGGAGTATTAATGCTCTGATGCTTTTCTCTGGACTCAGGGAGCTTTTTCTGACAGATGACTATTGCAACCAGGCTTGTTTGTGAAGTGGAGGAGGGTCTTTTCCCTGCCTCAAAGTTTTCAGAAGTTGCACAGGGGTCTCTGGTATGAAAGCCCATGGGTGACAGCCCTGGCTCAGACCCAGTTGAATGCAGATCAAAACTGTGTCCCCTGTTACCTGTCTCGGGAATGCCGTTTGCTCTGAGCCTGAGTTTCAGAAGGGCATATGCCGGTATGCTCGGATACCATGCAGGCCATGAGCAGCCCTGACACCACACAATAATTACCCGTGTACGCCATCACCTAAAATGAGCAGGAAGCACTAATTAAGCCTCAGTTTTCTTTGCTGTAAAATGAGGTTAAGTGAGCCCCCCCAACTTGTTCACTCATTTTCTGCATCTTTCTTGGGTGAGTGTTGGTTTTTATCTGACCTTCAGTTTCTACATCAGAGGAAACAAAGACATTAAATCATATTGCACTCAGGGTCCTTTCCCAGCTCCGCAGTTCAGTTCCACCACAGTCATCAGTGCCAAAGACCACAAAACAAAGCTGATGGTGGTGTGTAAGTCCAAAACACCTTTCTTCTGGCTGAGAGAGGGAAGAGATAATGGACTTATTTTCACCCGTGCATTCCAAAAAGCTTACCATGACTTTGTGACAAGATCAACAGGAGGCACAGATATGTATCACCACTAATTCTGTTTCTAGATATAATTCTGTTTCTCTTCATGGCTTGCCAGTGGTTCGCCCTTGCTGTGACCACATTTGGTAATTCCTGACTTGTTGTGCACTGAGAGAGTCAGTGTCTTGCAGTCTCTGAGGAGAAGGGTAATGTTACGTTGCTCAGACTGGCTTTGAGCCCGTGGACTCAAAAGATCCTCCTGCCTCAGCCTCCTGAGAGATCTGTGTCCCTGTGCACAGACTCACTCATCAGTTTACCAGGTGAGGCCCTACTGTGCGTGCCGCACTGTCCCCCATTACCTAAAACCTATTTTTTTTTAAATCTAATTCTCTGAAGCTTCCAAAGTAGAGGAGGAAACAAGCAGACTAAACAAACAATGCTTGGCACATCAGGGCATGCAAAGGACTGTGGGATAGGTGAAGCGGGGGGAGGGGAGGGGACGTGTTAAGAGCTGTGTGCATGTGGGCCAGGAGAAGAGAGCGCAGCAGAACTATTAGGTGAAAAAAACGCAGGCAGGGAACCCTCTCAAACATAGCCCTATTAATATAAAGATAACAAAGACTTACATCGCATGCCAAGTAGCCATTGGCACCTGGAGCTAACGGTGCCCAGCACTTAGTGTGTGTGTGTGTGTGTGTCTGTGTTTGCAGGGGGCGAAGCACAGGGAAGTCTCTAATTGCTCTGGCTCAGTAGGAGCATCCTCCATAGCTGCTCTGCTCTTTCTCTGGGTTACCCCTAGTTCCCCGGACCTTCACAGTGAGCTCACAGCGTTTTGCAGAAGCTGCAATTTAAAAGTGATTTAGAACATTACATTGTTTTTCATTAGCGAAAATTCAAAGGGATTTCCTTTAGGCTGGGCAATGACCCCTGCACCAACCATGGGACTAACAGGCAGAAGACATCTTGGGCAACATCTAAACAGATATAGGTGTGGAAGAAGGTAGTGGCTTTGTGCGTGTGCTTGTGTGTGTGTGTGTGTGTGTGTGTGTGTGTGTGTGTGTGTGTTGTGGTCTTGACTACTGGACTAAATTCTGGCCAGCAGCTCCAATTATCTTGGAGGAGAGAAGAAAGTAGCCACAGTCCCTACAGCACTGTTCCCAAGGGGGAGAGGGAGAGGAGGGTGAAACAGACTCGAAGTTGGGGGTCAATGCTCCTCTCAAGCCACTGAGATGAAGGACAGTTAGGCAGTTGCTGATCACATTTAGTGCTGACCTCGACGCCAAACACGAAGCCAGCGTTTATTCTCTAAGAGGCCAACACGACTGGCCACCTGAGAATGGCATCTCTCCAGGACTCAGAGTCAGGAAAAAAAAGAATAGTAATGAACAAACAAGGAGGTGTTTAGCAATCAGCTCTTTTCATCATCCACCCATTACAACAAATCTAGCTAAGACGTCTTCTAGGATCACACGCTACCATCAGCCCGCCCAACAAAAGCCAATTATCTTACAGGTTAAGTGCACAGCACATGAAAGCCTGTGTGGAACTGTTTCATGGTATCCCTGGAACATAATGCCAAGGCATTCTTATGGGAAATGTGTTTCTAATTTCATGGTTCTTGTTTTTACCCTGGATATGAGCTGGAGAAGAATTTGTCCATCTTGTTTCTCTTCTCCATCATTTGTCCATAGCTAAACTGTGGTGCATGAAGCTAAGGATAATTGCCAGTCCTGCTTAATTCATCTGCTGGTTAAGGTCACACGAATATGGAAGAAGGAGAAGAAGAGATGTGTTCTGTGGATCCCCAAGAGCATCCTTGGATGTCTCTTCGTATTTAATGCTTATGAGGGAAATGAAGGGATATGCAAATGATTGTGCACAATTATGCAATTTCCCTGCCCACACTTTCTTCCTGGTTTTTTTGTTTTGTTTTGGTGGGAAGGGGGGTTGTGTTCTCCCATGTCAGCTAGCACTAAATACCTACAGAAGGACTCTGTTCAGACTCTGTTCAGAAGTTGACCTTCAAAATAAGGACTAGCCTAGGTTCTGCCTGGCCTTCAGCTCACCGTTTTTCCTCTAGCCACGATGCGCCTCAGGGAGCTGCCCTGGCCACAGTCCTTGGCTTCCGTCCATTCATGCACCTGTGCAGTTGGCCTGTGGCCTCGACTCCCTGCTTGGAAGTGACAGTCTCTAATGGTTTCCACCTGACTTCCTAAACGAATGCCGCTTCTCCGTCCAGGAACTGCTTCCCCCTTCCTGTGGCCTGAGGAAAGCCCGTGAAAAGGTGAGGTACCAGAGAGAAGTAGGGGGCAGACTATTGCAAGAAAGAGGGTTTTGAAGGCTCTGATAAGATGGGGTCATGCTTGAAAATTCTAAACAGACATAAATCCTGCTCCAAAGGCTGGTTTATGATGAACCATTACATTTAACTCAGAGGTCAGAGAAGTGTAGACGCGTAGGAACAGAAGATGTGCCAAAGGATAAACAGGTCCAAGTCCTTGCTTGGGAGGAGGGAAGACAGTAAGTCCAGGACTTGCCTAGGATCATAACAGAATGTGGCTGCATGAAGGAGTAATTCTTTTGCTCTTCATAGGGCTGGAGAGATGGCTCAGTGGTTAAGAGTGCTGTCTTTTGCTCTTCACTGTAATAGTGAGAGCCAAGTTCAAATAACAAGGCAAAGGCTTGTGTGTGTGAGAGAGAGAGAGAGAGAGAGAGAGATAAAGAGAAAGAGAGAGAGAGAATATGAGTGCAGCTATAGCAAGCCTTCTGGTGGTGGTGATGATGGTGTGTGTGTGTGTGCACATGTGTGTTTTGCTTTTTAATTCCCAAACTATCCTTGTATTGTGAGTCCTATTATCATCCTTCGGAAATGATGAGACTGAACTTAAACAGTACTTTGTGGTGGTGCAATGGTTCAGTCAGTAAAAGCTGGGAAAGCCAGACAACCCAAGTTTCATCCGCAGAACCCACGGTAGAAAGAACGAACTGACATCTGAAAGTCATCCTCATCTCTCCACTTTGGCATGCGTGCGTCTGCACTTACATATACGTAGCAGTCATTACCCCCCCCCCCCACACACACACACATATGTACACACAAATAATAACAAAACCCACACAGTCCCGATTGGGCTAACAAAAATGGAAGACACACAATTGGGTTGGGAAAACAGACCTGTCTTCCAACACTGTAGCCCTGGCTGTAGCAGCGAGTGCTCCACAAGGTCATTCAGGAGCATGTGCTTCCCCCAGCCACGTTCTTTGTCCTTTGCATCGATAAACGGGCAACGGCAACCTCACAGAAGCATATGACGCAGGAATGACCTTTGGATGACTATTTCCAGAGTACCAGTGCTCTGAAGGCTTTGCCATCATTCCGACTCAGGCGCTCAGCAGCGCCCATGACCGGCAGCCAATGCGGCACTTGGCAGGTGCTCCGCTTCCCCGTAAACAGCAATTCACATAAAAAGAATTCCATACGGCCATTACATGGTTAAATCAGTTGATATGTGAAGCTCTGACAACAACTACTAGGAAGCCAGCGCTCAGAAATCATCCCCATAGATGCCTTTGCCCATCCTTCGAGGCTCTCCACACCCTGGCTATGTGCGTGTGTGACGTCAGCCTGGTTCTCCCAGAAAGAATTGTCATGGTTTTTGATCCTCTCAGAGAAAAACTCTTAAGATTCTGTAGGTGGCGGTTGCCTCAGTCAAGTGCACACCTCACTACAGTTTCCTAGGCTCCATCACGAATTAAAAATCTTCCTTCAAGAATAAAAATCCCACCTGGGTCTTGGTGGAACACACCTTTAATATCAGCACTCAGGGAGGCAGAGGCAGATGGATCTCTGTGAGTCTGAGGATGGCCTGGTCTACAAAGTGAGCCCCAGGATAGCCAAGGCTACACAGAGAAACCTTGTCTCCAAAAAACCCAAAACCAACCAACCAAACAAAATATCCCCAGCACTCAGGAGGCAGAGGCAGGGAGAATTTGAGAGCCAGCCTGTTCTACACAGCGAGTTTCAGGCTGGAGGGGGATGGGACACATAGTGAGACTCTGCCTCAAACTATAAACAAACAAACAAATAAATCCAGATTTCCCAGTAAGATGGCAAGTGAAAGTGTGGGTGAGTGGGTCTGTGTGAGCCTGAATGAGTCTGCAAGGGAGAGAGTCAGAATAAGGGGGGGGGGCATTCTATTCCAAAAAGAGAGATCGAAAGGAAGATGTTCAATTTTCTTTTTTGTTGCTGTGATAAAACAATTTGACTAAAGCAACTTAGAGGAAGAAAGAATCTACTTTGCTTACACTTCCACATCACAGGGGGCAGGAACTTAAGAAGGAACTTGAAACAGAATCCATAATGGAATGTTGATCACAGCCCCCTGCTTGGCTGGCTTCCATATATAGCCCAAGATCACTTGCCTAGGGGTGGTGCCACCCAAGGTGGGCTGGGATTTCCTACATCAATCAACAATCAAGATGGTCTCCCATAGACATAATCAAGCCAAACAAAGTCAGGCAATTCCTCTCTCAGACGAACCTAGGCATTGTCTGGTTGACTGAGCAAAGCTAAGTAAAAGAGAAGAGCTTCAGCAATACATGAAAGAAAAGAAGCCCACAAAAAGGACTAGATTTATAAAAAAAAAGAAAAGATGGACAACTGGATAATGCAGAGATTTAAATTGAGCACAGCCATAGTCACAAAGCTCCCTGCCTAAAGGAGATCAAACAGAAGTTGCTTTTTAAAAAGCAAGTCATGTCAAAGGTGCATGGTTCACTCTCAGGGCAAGCCCAGACCCTCACAAGTCTCAAAGCTAGTTGGGAATGTTGGGGAGACAGTGTTTCCCCTGGTGGATGGGTCAAGAAGGGAGAGTTACGCTTGTTATGCTGTGAGGGCAGAGGCCGAGTGCCAGAAAAAATCTTAATCTATTTTTCACAATAAAGCCTGAAGACCAGAGGGGAAAACAGGCCTGGGAGCTTCTGTTTGATTTATAGGCTTGAGTTGAGGGATGGTTCTGAGACAAAGCTGTGAAAAGCAGGAGTGATGAAAATAAGGCTGGCCACAGGGATCAGGAGTACAGCAGGAGGCTGAGCTCAGGCTGAAGAGTGCAAGGAGAGAGAGAGCTCTGCCTCAGTGGCTGGGATCAGAATTTATCAACTGAGAATAACCATGGAGTTTGACAACAGGGAACCTGATCAGTGTGGGGGCTCAAACTTAGCCATTCATTGCTCTAAAACCTAAAAACTCTAAAGTTCTAGGGATGAATATGACACCCACAGTGTCACAAGTAATCAATTCTCAGGAGGTCTTGAAAGAAGAACAGTAGGTCCTTTCCCTATGTTGATTTCAGTACTGTGGCTAAGTCTCACACTCCAATGGACATGTCCCAGCTAAACATTAGCCACCCTGGGAGGTCCAATTTGTGGACTCTCAGGTTAAGCGTACTGCTGAGTCCATGGACTACATGAGTAAGTAAACCAGGAAAGGCCCTTTCTACATGAAGAAGGACAATTATTCAGTTAAGGTGGCTGGACACACCAGACACTTGTCCAGTTTAGATTCAGCAAGTGCAGAAGCCATGGGGAAGACAAGAGTCCACGAGTTCTACACACCCTCCCTGGCTTCATAGACATAACTTGTAGCCTCCAATTCCAGTGACCCAGAAATTTCTCCAATGTCTCATTAAAATTATTTTCCTCCATACATATACATTATACATATTACATAAATCAGTGTTTATTTTGGAGGTCAACTTGAAAACCACTCGTGCAGAGAATCCCTCCACAGGTGTTCAGGACTAGCTGATATAGCGGAAACAAAAGAGTGTGAAGAGTGTGAGAAAGAGTGTGAGCAGGGAAATTCCGTATTTTTGAACAATAATTTGTATAGCCCTTTATACCCTTATAAGCATTAAATATAGAGAGACATCCAAGGGTGCTCTTGGGATCCGCAGAACTCATATTTTGTCATACACAAGTACATGCTCCTTTTCTTCTCCCATGTCTGTTATGTGTATATATGTAGATATATACATAGAAGTATATGTATACATGTATACATATATACATTAGAGAGGTACGTGGGAGAGTTTAGAGAGAGGAAAGGGAAGGGGAAGTGGGGTAATTCCATTTTAATTATGAGTGTATTAAAATAAAATAAAGTAATTTAGCCCTTGAATTCTTACCTTGGTTTCCATGAACTGTGGAGAGGCCAGAGAGGCAATTTCCTCCCCAAGGTGGGGGAGTTCTCAGGGTTAAAGATTTAAGTGGGGATAGGAGAACCAGAGGAGGGGGAGAAAACAGGGCCAAGTTAGACAAAACTCCGGATTTATGAAGAAGCCACTGATTTGTAAGATAATTCAAATATAATATATTTTTAATTAAAAGGCAAAGGGTTTGGACAGAAATAGCCTTTGGGTAGGGTCTCCAGTTCCCAGAGACATGGGTTATTAAATGGTAACCTCAGTACTAAGCACGAGATAGCTTCCTACCATTTATTGGTCAGGCTTTTGCCAGTGCTCTTAATTGCCTCCCATAACTAGATGGTAAGACCCTAGTGCTGAAGACATCACTCATTTTTGGGTGAACGGTCTAAAAAATGAGCCTCAACTGATCAGGAAACTCCTGCTGACTATCTTACATACAGCCAGAAGATGCTACAGAGGCTGCTGGGAAAGAACATTCAGAGTCAGGAGTTTCACTCATCCCCAGTCCCTTGCCTGCTACAATACTGGCTTGCCTGGCAAAATTTCTATTGGTGCAGTAAGGGCAGAATGGGGGCAACCAATTGCTTTCTGTTTAGAACTGAAGACTGCAACACAAGAGTGGTTGCATGTGTTGGAGCATAAATCTTGTCAAAAGCCCATGATGGAGAACATAGACGTGGCAGTGGTGGTGGAAGAGGTTGAGGTGATGGCAGTGGACACCTACTGTTGTTTTGCTAATTCAGTCAAATTGCCTTCTAAATATTTATGTTTATAACCACAGGCACACTTTTTTTTTTTTTTTAATTGCTTTCAACTTTGGTCAGAGAGGCTTCCTTTTACAGTGGGTAGCAGTTAATACAGAGACTCATAAGCGGTCAAAGTGTTGAGTATAAATAACTCTGAGCGCTTGGCAGTGGATGAATCATCTGTGTTAAGCCTCCCTAGCCAAGGCTGAGGAAACATCTCAAAATTGGGGCCAGAAAGGAGATAAGAACTGGCGATGGGGAGGAGAGCTGTGAAATACCGATTTCAGGACGCAGTGCAGCTGTTGTAAACATCAACTCATAACAGCTGTGCTTATCTGCATAAGAAAAGCAGAAGAGCAAGCCAGTCAAATTCCCAGCATGGATGTGGGAGGCTCCCGCTGGTGGAGGAGCAGCAGGCAGTTGCTGGATGCTGAGGAAGGGCCACTCTCCTTTGGGGATACAGCCACTGAGAGCTGCCTATGTCTCAGTGATGGCCAGCACTAATTAGACTCAGGGAGTTATTAACAACAACAAGTAGGAAGACATGAAGTTGGGAGGGAGGTGGGATGGGGTGTAGGAGTTAAGAGGGATGCAATGGCAAGTGAATGTGTTAAAAACATATTGTATAAATATATGGAATATTCAATTAAATACAAACATAATTTTTTACATGGAGGAAAGAAACGATAGCTTACTAGAACCCTTGAAATATAGCAAACCCAACTCTCAGAAGAAAGTTTATAGCTGTGAACACTTACATTTAAAAAGGCAGGAAAGTCTCCAATCAATAACCTAATGATACACTTCAAGGTCCTAGAAAAGTCACCACAGTCCTAGCTCAGAACTGTGATATACAGGAAGACATGATAAAGATGAGAGTAGAAATTTAATGAAATGGAAAATATAAGAAAAACACATCAAAGAGCAGACTTAAAAAGTAAATAAATGAAGATGGAAACACCCTAGTCAAATGAACCAAGACAGAGAAGTCCAAAATTAATAAAATTGGAGGTGAAAGGAGGGATGTTACTACGGATTTTAATGAAATACAGGAAAATCATTAGGGAGTACTGTGAAAAGCAGCCAGAAGGGAGACTGATGTGGGAGAGAGCCCTAGAGAGGAGGATAATGAAAAGAGATTGTAATGACTAATACTTACATGCATGCAAATATCATGGTAAAACTCAATATCTTTAATTCTAACCTTAAAAAAATAAAATTCTGTGAAACCTGCCCATAGATTTCTATCCTTGTGACAATGTCACAAAGTGCTACATGAAGATAGTGTCCACTGCAGCACCAAACACAGTCCACAGCACAGTCACTGCATTCGTGGCTTGTCATTGGCCAAAGCATGACATGGTGTGCTTGCATTTGTAAATATTTTCTTGTGTGAAAAAGACTGTGAAATGTGTGCTATCAGGGAGCCTGGCATGGGTAGGCGACGAGAGGCGCTTAGGTTACAGGAAGAGACTGTGGCATGCAGCAATGGCAGATGACTCACAGCTCTATCTGTCTCCGCAGTGTGTGTCTCCCACTCCCCACGCCAAAGCTCAAGGAAGTGTGGAAAAGCCCCGGCAGGTGCTGCCCAGGCTGGCTCTGTGTTAAATATCACAGATGAGAAATGCCAAATTAGGAAACCTCAATCATGGAAACACAGAGTGGCACTGGACTGTTTTTTGGTGCCTCTCTGACCAGTAACTGATAGTGAGGTATCCTGTGCCCAGTGCTGAGATTTTCATTTTATAACTCCTCTCTTGTGGGCACAGAACTGCCCACGCATGCAGAGTACTTATATACAAATGTCTTTTTTTAATATAGCATGTTTTAAAATTAGCTTACAAACTAGTGCATTTCCATAAGGCCACTTTATATATCTTTAGGTTTGGCTAACATACACATTCCTTTCCCCCACCCCCACTTAAAACCCTCTATCCCTCAGGAGGGGGGCATTATTACAGACCAAGGGCCTTCTGCTCTAGAGAAAGCCTCCTAGCTTTCTGCTGAACAAATGTATTAGAAAGGATTTTATTTTTTCCAGAATAACTGTGGCAAAAAGCTGCTACAAAACAGGGTTCGTCTGCATAGGAAAACCAAAGTATCTAGGGCACGTTAGCCTAAGCACCGTGGTTTCAACTTTCCTAAGTAAAAGCAACGGAATCTCATTCTACAGCACGGGTCCTCACCCTTTCCAGTGCTGCGACCCTTTAACACAGTTCCTCAGGTTGTTGGTGACACCAACCATACAATTATTTGTGCTGCTACTTCACCACAGAAAATTTGCTACAGTTACAAATAGTACTGTAAATACTTTTAGAGACAAAGGCTTACCAAAAGGGTCACAGCCCACATGTTGAGAACACCTGTTCTAAAGTATAGATAAATCTCATGCTTTATAAGTTGCATGACAAAAAAAAACAATCTTCTGGTAAATACAACACTTTGTATTTGTAAATACAACACTTTGTATTTACCAGAATTGTTGAATTCTGTCGTCTCAGAATACATGCCAAAACTGAAGAAAAACTGACTCCTGGTTGGTTCTAGTCTCTCAGCAATGTCTTTCAAGAGAAAGAATTTATTTAGGTTTATTTATGTACATGGACATCTTGCTTGCATGTTTATCTGTGCACCACATATGTGCACGCAGCCTTCAGAGCCCAGGAGAAAGCATTATATCCCCTAAGACTAGAGTTATGGATGGTTTTGAACTGCCATATCGGGGCTGGGTTATTGAACCCAGATCCTCTGGAAGAGCAACCAATGCTCTTAACCACTGATCCATCTCTCCATGACCCCAAGAATTTATTTTTGAAGTAAAACCTATCATTTTGATTTTTTTATTTTATAAGTGAGATTTATCTAACTATATTTTTCTTAGTCAATGTATTCTTTCATTAATTTTTCATACCTTGTCTTTTAAATTTTTCTCTTCCATTTTTTTTTTCTTTTGCTTTTCTGATCTTCTTTACTTAGACACAGTGTTATCTTTAAAATTTTCCCATTAACAAGCTTTTCTTTTTATCTGGAGAATATATACATTTTCATCTCAGAAGGGACAACACGGCTACAGCTTACCATGTCCCCGTCAAGGCTGGGATGCTTTAGACTCTGAAGGCTGGCAATAACCTGACACAAACCTGGTCTTATCAGTGTACTGAGCAACTGTGCTAGGGGACCTTCACCCTGAATGCTTTTTACCATCCAGTCACCTGTAACTACAAATAACTAAGTCCCCTCTGTGGTATGGATAAATCTTAGGAATTGCAAGTTATACACAAATAATATTGCAACTAAATACATCGTTCTCTGGCACATTCTTCAATCAGTATTTGGTACATGATAACCACTACTGTCTTCTTTTTTTTTCTGTATGTAGATGATGGATGATGTCACACACAGTTAATCAAGCACCAGTCCTTTAGCTGGAGGAGAGATGCTGAGACCAGCTGTTAACCCTTTCCTCCCTGGAACACGGACCCCAGAAAAAACAGATAGTGAAACACATAAAATTCCTTTGCCTTGATCTCTTAGACTTAAAATTCTCATGATGAACTTTTCTAAAAGTCTCCGTAGAAATCTTCTGCTCTTGATTCCATAGACTTGAATCTGAATCTTTCCCCTCAACATTGTCATCTTTGTTTCTCATCAACATCCAATATCCTATTTCACTAGATTAAAGGGGAGAGTTTGAATGGCAGTCCCATTTTTAAGAAATCAAGCATGTTGACATCTTTATAATCTTCCATAAGAACAGAAGAACACTGTACCTCCAAGACTCTTTTGACCTTGTATAAATAAAAAGACTGAATTAAAAAAAAAAAAGGCACCCACTCCCCAGAGAGCAGCAGCAGACCTTTGTTTTCATGAGAAAGTTTCTAACTCTGTCAGATATGGTACTAATACCTGCTTTCTTCCTTTGGTGAAACAACAGTAAGGCTTTAATGAGGTACCTGGTCTTCTTTTTTATTTTTCACATGTATAAGTGAAGAACCAAGCGTCAGACCTGATCACCAGACTTGTGAAAACCTCTAAATTGCATGTCTGTATCTTTCTATCAATCACTATAGTACAACTAGCTAGGGTACACAGAGTTTGAACAACTGGAGTAATAACTGACTCAGCCAAGACAATTCCTGTGGACGGCCCAACATTGCTGCGATTGTGGCAGGCACCAAGGAGATGACATTCCTGCTCTCCCATTGTGAGGACCACCTTTCAGTCCTTGTTGGCTGAACAGAGAAAAAAATATGACATCTGGCAAAGAAGGCTGACACTCACCGAGTGTGAAGAATGAGCCCAAACCTCCATGCCAGCAGGGTGAGGCAAGTGCCAGGGTGAGGAAAAGGGGGCAATTGCATCCACCATGTTTATAGGGGCAACGGAGTGTACAAACCCAGCTGTCCCAGTTCCGAGAATGTCATGAGATCGGTATTCTCATACCATGTGATTTTTCAATACATATCACAGATCCACACTTTACAGAGGCAGATTTACTGCAAGATCTTCTGGTATAAGTATGTAAAAATTTCTGACAGCAAATTAAGAAGAAAACCTAACCCTAAATAACTGTCCCCTCCCCACATACAAACAACACCATTCGTTCTGTCTAGTACTGCATAAACTTATCATACCGTCCCATGGCCCAGAGCCTTGTAATACAGAACTGCAGGAGAGACTTTATAGTGAGACACAGGGATCGAGGCACTTTTTTCAGTATGGTGTATATGAAGGGGCCATAGCAGCATGCAGGAGTTTCAGCAGCAGCTCCAGAACACAGATCTCTCTCAATGCTACTGATGAACTTGAGAAGGCCAACCTATGAAGGAGAGAAACAAACCCCAAGATCCCGAGATGGCAAGTGTTTTGCCAGGGGCACCTGGCAGCCTGATGACACAAGATTTTTCAGGCCACAAAAGGGGAAGCTGTTAATGACCTGATGGCAGACAGGCTGTTGACATCCATGGTAGTGAACAAGAAACCCCACCTCAAACAAAGTGGATGATAGAAGTGACAGCTGAAGTCTCTGACCTCCATATTCATGCAAGAGGTATGTACATGAACTGACCCCCCACACACATAGAGAGAATAGATATGCTATGAAGTAAGATGTCAATATTTTTTCTTGTCTACACTGTGATATCAAGTTCCATGCTAGAGAGTCCCCAAAGAATAGTCTCAGCTTTTTATTTCTTTTTAGAGACCCTCAAAGTTGGCTACTCCACATTCTAGAAGACTCTAGATATTATGATCTGAAAAAAAACACCTAAATGTCAGGAAGGCTTTAAAAAATAGTAATTTTAACCTTTCCTGTGGTAGTGACAAGATGGTCATTTTCATTCCCACAAATGCACACCCAAGGAAAATGGTTTTGTACATATCCAAAGGAAAAAAAAATGGGCAGGGTATCTTGTCTTCTTAAGTGCATTAAAATGAATTTTAATAAGATTTTCAATTTAAGCAAGGAACTTGGATGCCAAATACCAATGTGAAACGACATAAAACAAACACATTACGAACATCCAGAAATCTGGATTCACAATGGAGATGCTGACAGCCCCTGAAATCAAATAGCACTCAATCACTAATTTTCTTTGAGGCTAAGATTTGTACCCTGCTGGGCTTATAATTTTGTTTTCTCTTTTTCGGCTGTTCATGTGTAAATATTGCAATTTCATGTGACACAAAGAAGGAAAACAACTTAATTTTGTCTCTCAGCTAATGAATGGCACAGAGAGTGCCCTCCCGCAGGAGGAGACTGCAAGATGAGCTTCCTGACAAGGGCTTGAGAGGTGGGGAAGAAACAGGCCATTTCACATATTCGTAACAAGGAAACAAATTTATTGATTTTTAAAAGACAAGACACCATTTTGTTTTGAAAAACACAAGAAAGCTAGCCTGAGTTCAAGTCTGAAATATTCAGAAAAAATCCTACTAATATCTTTAGTATGTTCCAGTCATTTGTTTAAACAACACACTAAAAGTTAATATATATTTTTATAATTATAAAAGTTCCCCAGTTATTGTACAGTACACAATACAAATCGCCCACAAACTAGTATTTAGCTCCTGCCAATCTTCAGAGGACATGGTATACTAAAAGATTTAGCGTTTCTCACAAAATCACATCAGGAAATACGTATTTACAAAATCAAATACATTATACAAAAAACCATCACATGTTATTCGGTAAAGATGTTTTTAAATAATTAAAAAGTTTATTCAACTGTAGTCCAAAAACTGGAAAAGAACATTACATTATCTCACACATACAATCTCTACAAAAGTTGCTTACCTCATTTACATAATATATTCAGTCGATTGTAAAATAAATGCTCAAATATCTCCTAGTGTTACTATGTTTGTGTGCTTGTGGGACTGAATAATGTAATCTGCCACTTACTAAGTGAAATTTAAATGATGGCACTTAAAAAAAATACAGTATTAAAAAAAAAAAAGAAAACACAATGAAAGAAGTTTTACCTAGAAGGTACGAAAGCCCTGAGTGACAGTGAGTTACTGATTGGTAAGCGCTACAGTTAACCTAATTAAAAGTTTTCCACCTCAGGCACAATTCCCAAGTGTTCTCAAGGCACTCGCTTAAGTTTCTAGAACCAACTCATTGGTCGCCACATAGGTCCAAATCGATGATGGAGATGAGCAGAGAAAAAAATTTGCTTTGGTACAAAAGATGCTTTTTAAACGAATACAATTTAATACCTTCCTTATTGGGTCATATAAAATTGCGCATGGTAGGCTAAAACAAGGTAATCGTTTGTTCAGAAATGCTAATTTATTCAAGGAAATTTTACTTGGTCATCAAAAGTCAATCAGAGTTTTATTTTTACTTTCCTCCCCAGAATCAAACTTCTCACAGAGATTTGTTGTCATCATTATTGAGCTAAATAAATGGTTCTTACCAAATATTTCATTACTCAGGGCTTCCAATCCCAACGTCATACTTTGTTAAAAAGAAAAAGAAAAAAAAAAAAGAAAATAACAAAGGAAAGAGGGGGAAAAGAGTCAAATATCAAAACCAAATAGAAGAGACATAAGGTTTCTTTTTAAAAAGACGTATCACCAATCCCTTTAAACAAAAGGAGAATCAGTCCTAGGCAGTCACTTTGTAAGTGGCTTTTACTATTTAAGTAAAATTGGTAAACTAAACTCAGGTCTACTGGCACATAAAATCACTAGCAGCAATGGGCAAGGCATGCAAACTGAGAAGCATTTACAGTAAATCATCATGAAGAGTCAAAAGAAGAGAGCTAAAGTAAAACCCTTTGAGTATTGCATGTTAGTTAACACATGAGTAATTTGCATGGTCTGACTTCCTCAACTGCCTAAAAAGCAATGTACGGACACTTGCACTATGCTATGGATGTCGGCAGACATCAGAATAGGGTACGCTCCTGCTCACGCCCAGCAAGGGCATCGTGAGCACGTCTGAGGACAACACTGCTCCCTGTTCTGTCACCCAGGGGAGGACCAGATCAACTGTCCAGAAATTCCCTCAAAGAAATCAGCAATGTTGTCAGCAGAATGCCATTCGGAGATATCTGAAGCAGCTGTCACAGCATCGCCGGGCAGAAGAGCTAAAAGCAGGGGTGTGCTTCGCTCACCATTCTGCATCTCTATGTCTCATGACAAGTATTAATGTTTTGGAGCATAGATAAAATTATGCCCTGTATGAACTTCCAAACAAGATTTTATGATTGATGCAACTCCAAAGATCCTAAGTACCTCAGAGTTCAGCTGTGTTTAAGGAACTCATTCCTTCCTAAGGCTTCGCTTACACTTGTACTTTCTAAAGCTAAATAAATGAGATCATTTGTTTTGGGGGAAAAAAAGAAGAAATGTAACCCTTTGTTTTATCATACCCTTTAAAGGCAATCAGGTACCTCGAGTGATCAGCAATCAGTTACAACATAGGCCTGCACGGGCCCACGTATGTGTTCTCCTTTTTCTAGAGAGTCATGTGATGCTAGACAAGTTGATTTTGTCTTCTGTAAACAGTACACTTACTTAGATGGCAGTGAATATTTGGGAATAAATATATCAAGCCCTCTTGAAGGAAAATTAAGAGTTGTATATAAAATGCAAGTGTTCGACATGGAGACACTTTCTTTTCTGACCCCTCCCCCCCTTTAAAAAACAGCGTAATTAGACATTTGGATATAGAGGCTATTTTACTTTTTTAAAGTCTAAATAAATGATCTGAAAGGCTTTCATCCCCCATTGTATATCTTACAATGCTCAAAGGGTTAATACAAGGCATTACAGCAAAGGGCTTTTCTAGTACTAGAACTAAGCACTGAATTCATGCTTCAATTCCAGTCTTTTAAAATCACCAGAGTTGCAGAAGTACTAGGGTTCTGTTAACGGGTTTGTTCTACCGCGTTCATGGAGGTTGCTCTCATCCAGTCACAGCCCAGTGTTTGAAAGCACTGCATGCCAGCCCTCCTCCCCCAGGCTCTGATGTGCTCCGCGCAGATCAACAAAGTTCTGATTTTAGCTTCTGGATGGTTGTGATTTGCTCAAAAGAATTTGGGGAAGGGAGGTTATGACGAAGTCAATCTGTCGTATATAGCCACTGCCTTACCTTGTGTAGAAATGTGACTACTCAAGTTTTTGACTTCCTGCTGTGTCCATGCAATGAGCACCATCACAGCGACACACTTGTTTTCTTTTACATGGATAGTTTAAGCACAGCGTTATTCTAGACATTTCAAATAATATCAGTAATGTCAATAATGATAATAGTATTTCAAAGACTAAAAATGCATTTAGCTCTTGTAGAGAGTGTGTCCATGTGGAAAGGCCCACGGTGACAGCATGGAAGCTGTGGTCACTCCTGACTGACGTCTACAGCACAAATCAAAGGCAGTTAATGTTGCACACTACTAACTTTAGGTATGCAGCGAGAAAACCATTTGTGTATTTTACTTCTGTTTTTAAAGTACACCATCTAAAGAGAGGTGCATGAACCGTGCTATACAGTACAAGGAAAATCACAAAAAACAAAACAAAACAAAACAAAACAACGCAGATTTCTAAAAAGGCAGTAAGACTCATACAGTCAATTCAAACGTGACTTGGATGCAAATCCTGAAGTTATTAGTAACTTAGTATCCAAAGGGAAAAGCAGAAACTGGGCCCTGTGTTCCCAGAAGAAGTCCACCCATTCCACCCATTGTTCACTGGTTTTGGAAGCATAAATCTTTTGGCTATAATTCTTAAAATATTTGCCAATATAAAACTATACCTCCGATACTCAGTTGTATTAAATGGAAATCTCTCTTCTGAAATGTACCAATAGCTCATGCACCTCCCTTCCCTTTTCCTCACTAGAAGGATAGCACTTGGTTCGTATACATGTATTTCAAGCCTAGCATTTGATTACAATGCCAAGAAATACCAGCAAGTCCTTAAAATGAGTACTATGTCAGTAAGTCTACCATGAGACGGTCAGTGGCTGATATCATTTAGAAAAGCCAGTTTCAACAAATGGGAAAATGGAAAGAAAAATGGTGACTAAAACAAATGTGATTGTTTTAACTTATGCCTGCATATAAATTACTGTTTTTGTTTTTCTAATATATTTCACAATTCAAGTCCAAAATTGACTGTGTGTGCAATGCACTACAAATAACTAGAAGAGTAACAAGCTATAGGTATTCCTTGTGTGTTTTGGTTAGAGCTATCTACACTGGTGTAAAAGGATTAATGTTCCTGAATATTTGTAAAAGATTTCAGAATATTTTAGAGTCAGTTTCAACCATAACAATATTTATTACTTTCTACTCTGTCCTAATTTAGAACAAACCATGAACAACTGGAAGAAATGTTGAATTCTGGAGGGCCAATCAGTCCCTCAGTCTTATGAATCTACATCTGTCCATTGTTAGCAGATTCTTCTCATGATATCTCCAACACTAAATTAAATGAAAACATGATACACATACATTAAAAATCAGCCAACAAACACAGTGAAACCAGTAAATACATTTGGTCCAATACAGACATGATGTCATCTGGGGATGACAGACAGAGACAGGAAACTCAAAGATCTCAGAGGGAAAATCAAGATGAAGTGAGCTATTTTGTGATTTCAGTTTTATGTGTAAACATTTTCTAACTCACAATGAAGTAGATCCATGGTCTTTTGTAGCTTATGATGGATTATGCAGGGGAGGGGATTGCAAATTCATTGCCTTTCGGGGTCCTCAGTATTGAAGTGATGCTTGGATGCCAGTGAAGGCTCAAACATGAGTAAGTTGCTTGATACAAAATCTAAATCCATTAAAAATCATATTTAAGACATTTACTTATGAAATGCTGTTGATTTTCAGAAGGTTGAGACAATCAGGCAATAACAGTTTCAATAGACTGTGTTTCCTGATAAGCCATTTGGTATTTTTAACTTTCCAGATTGGAGCTGCCTCTTTTCTTTAACCATAAGCCTCACCCAACCCAACTGGAAAGATGAAGTCTTCAGTTTAATATAGGCCTCAGTAGTGATCCATATTTCATTTTGTGCTTCCCTTTCCTTTTTTGGCTTTATTCATTTAATTCTTTATTGACTTTTACCCATTTAATTTTATAATTACTTAAACGAAAGGATGTGCCCTATTTTTGTTGTTGTTGATAGTTTGAGTACTGAAAAGAACCTTGGCTTGTCATGCAAAGAAAAATGGGATGAGCCTTAAGGATCTCTGACTTTAGCAGACTCCTGCTCCATGTGCGTGCAGGCATGTGTGAGTATATGAGTATATGGGTGTGTGTGTGTGTGAGCGTGCGTGTACACAGAGACACCCAGACACACAGACAGACATTTAGACTGAAAAGATGCACTTCAATAAGTACCTGCTTATGCTGTTAGCTTTCTAGAATTGTAACTAGATAAGAATTGTCTACAACATGATCTTCATGTGACATATTTGTATGAAAACTAGCCTGTTAGTCCACACCCTTAGCAATCTGATTTGTAATCAAGTGATATTCAGCTCCAAGGATAAAACATAGACAAGTCCACTCACAGTCACTCAGCGAGAAACTGAAGTTTTTGTCTCTTTGTTTTGCTTCATTGTCCCCTAAATTCCCCTTGAAGAACATGTGACCTGTCCTCATTTCAGAAATCCGAGCACGACAGGCACAATTTACCAAATGGATTGAAGAGTTATTCACACGAACAAAATAAACCTTACTAAACCTTAGCTCAGTTCTGTTTTTAAGGCACCATGTAATAGCCGAGGTACGATGATCCCTGATGTACA
Organism: Psammomys obesus; assembly: GCF_907164565.1. Classification (NCBI taxonomy): domain Eukaryota; kingdom Metazoa; phylum Chordata; class Mammalia; order Rodentia; family Muridae; genus Psammomys; species Psammomys obesus. The sequence continues at coordinate 9,848,919 of NW_026592510.1, read as the reverse complement.
TTCTTCAATGGCAATGGTCCATCCAGCCACCTATCCAAATCCTACAGAATCGGGGTCAGCAACAGTGAGGTGTGCCAGTCACACTGCCTTCAGGTTCTGTGTAAAATTTAAACCCATGTACTTTAGAGACCAGGAAGTAACAATAGGCAGGTCGCTACATTCCTTGCATTCTATACATTTTCTTTTATAATAGCAGCATATTGAACTACTATTAGAAAAAAGACCTGGAATAGAAGAAAGTCATCCAAATGGAATGGTTTCCTGTATGTCCAGCTCAGTATAAGTAGCATATACACTTAAAAAAAAAGTCAAGTCATTTTTTTTTTCAGTTTCAGTATCTAACTATAACAGCCCCACTTAACAGCAGAACGCCTCTGTGCAGTGGTCCCAATACAGAATCAGTAGTCTTTAAACAGAGGAATTGGTATGCAAATAATAGTTAAAAGTCAACGTCTAACGGAAGCTTGCATTGTTAATGTGGTTTAATAATTATGTACACAAATTATGTACATATTAGCATAATCTCTTGCAATTCTGTCATTTACCCCGAACTGATAAATGCACAGCTTGATTTTTTTCAGAGAAAAATAGATGACCTTCCCAACCCTCTACCACTATAATAAAAACGCTCTGTATTCTCTCCATACTCCAAAATGTTATCAAAATAGTGTCTTATGGTTCTGTCCAATGAAAAGCACCTTTCAGAAGCAAATTTGATGCATCTGCTGCCAAATGGGCATGCCTCCAGTGTAAATCAAAGAAATTCATTTCTTTTGATATTTCACAGAAGTGCATCTAATTAAAAATCTTACACATAAAAATCATACACCAAGACTAACAATCAACAATAAAATATTTTAAGCTACAAAATGCAAATTACTTTTTAATTATGAGAAAACAAAAACAATGACATTAAATGTAAAAATCCTTCTTGACACCTGAAACTAAAAGGGGCGGGGAGAAACTCTTATTATTAAAAGGCAAATCATTTGTGTTAAAAAAAAAAAAAAAAAAGACCTGGAAAAATACATACACCCATTCCATTTCACAACTCCGAAAAGGTAATGTTCAGCACAGATAGACTTTTGACAACAGTCAGCCTTCAGGCCTGTTAGAATTTCAGCTTAAGCCCAGTACCATCGGGGGAAGTGAGCCGGCGAAACCTGCTTTCCTGCCGTTAGACTGCAGTGTAGGTGTTGCCCGTGGCGCTGCACTGCCTGATGGTCTGTGTACTCGTGACGATGTGCTCGCTGTGGAGGGGGTTCAGGAGGCTGGGCTGCACACCACTCTCCAGCACGGGCTGCAGGCAGCCCACTGGGAATGCCTGGCTCAGCTCTGTTTTCTCTCTTTTGGCCTGAGGCTCTGAAGAGTCATCCAGGTCTTCATCCATCTCACTTTCAACTTCACTGCCCTCATCTGCGCAAATAGATACCAGCAGAGGACAAACGGGAAACAGCCGTCAGTGCATGCTTCACCACCACCCCAGTGTACCTCAGCTTTCCCTAGGGGAGGGAACTTGCAGGCTCTCCTCTCATGGGGTCTTACACCCATCAGTGCCACAGTGAGACAGCCACGGTTCTTTCAGATGTTTGGAATTTTATATACAATTTATGTATTAAATAATGTCACAATACTGGTCTTGGGGGTAAGGGCATACACAAAAATCAGACCATGTTTTTCCATGCTGCTTTAATGTAGACAAGGCCTGTGCTGTCCCATAGTGTAACTGCTACACCATGACTTGAGATCTAGCTACTGTGCAACTGCTGTTCTATAGACAGCAAACGCCACAGGGAATAAATTCTTAGTTCATGTGCTAAGAAAAAGCTAAATATTGAAGTGGTAATGCGAGATTTAAAGAAATGCACAAAGGACCTGCTGCCTGGCAACATTAGTGCTGTAAATATTTTCAATTCATTTTTGGAAATTAAAGATATAAAACATTTAGTTTTACTCCCAAATTTTATTACATTTGACATATAACTCATTTTGTGGAAAAAAAAAACCCACAAAACTTCATGTGTCATTTTTAGCCTGGGATAGCCCAAAGGTTAGGGAGAAACAGAACCAGCTGCGTCCCATCAACAAGGTGACAGCAGATTGCATGTTCCAGCTTCCACTCTCCAAAAGGAAAGGCCATCAAAACCATGTATGAAGCAAGCAGTGGCAAGAGGACAAACCCCACCGTCAGCAGGACAGGGCTGGGAGGATGGAAAGTCCTTTTATCCATCTTGCTACAGGTGGAAACAGCCCTGAGTAAACAGTCTGGACAAACTCCAGATCTATCTGACTTGTGTCATCTCTGCATGGCAGGGATCCTTAGGCTAGGCAACAAAGCAGTCTGTAAGGCAAGCGTTTTCCCCAGTTCCTCAGGACAACCATGCAAGTCATAGACATTTGAGTTTATGGAATTTGTTGTACAAAAGCTACAACGGGTTGAGCAAATTCTTTAATTCTTCAGTTTATGAAGAAGGCTGGAGGTGAGTGATCATCCATTTATTTTTCTGAGGGTTATTACTGCAATTTCACAGGTTGTGTCTTTGAAACAATAACACATTGGGAGAGTCTAACTTTCCCATTTTCCTGTTCTGGTACTAAAATGGAAATTAAGCCAAGCACAGCAATACTAAGCCTCTTGTCCGAGAGGGATATCTGAAGAGTGATGATACAAACATCACTCTCTAGCATAACGCTTCCTGCTCATCAGACACAGAGGGGGCACACTGGGAAACCTGGAGCTACACACTTGGGAAGACAGTGCTGCATCTCTCTGCAGACTCCCAAGCCCTTTCTTCAGAGGCTCTGGTTAGGAGTAACTGTAGTTCTCCCTAGAAAATCCAGGTCCCAAGTCAGAAGACAGCTGTATTTTCTGTGATGTTAAGACTTAAAGTTGCACTGCAGTTCTCCTCACAGCTGTTCCTGCAGAGCTGGGGAGGATTTGTGTCTCTAGCCTCACTCAACTCGCTCACCTTACACCCTCCTGTCTTTTTTGTTTCCTCCTTGACACAGGGTTTCTTTGTGTAGCCTTGGATGTCCTGGACTGGCTTTATAGACCAGACTGGCCTCAAACTCACAGAGATCCGCCTGCCTCTGCCTCCTCAAGGGCTGGGATTCCAGGTGTGTGCCACCACGCCCGGCCCCTCCTATTGGATTGTCATACTGATCATTATTTTCTTCAGGAGTGCACATCGTGTGTACACAGTAGCACACACTAGGCTGGCAGGGCCAGCATTGAGATCTACGTCTCCTTCTCAACTGAAGTACTATGATCCTGGTTCTACCGTGAACATCACTGCTACCTCTGAGTTCTTTATGGAAAAGTTGACTGACTACATCGTAAGGTAAGGAATCTTTTTCTTGCCTTGACTAAAAACTTCTGGTCCAATTTTAGAATCTTTCTCCAGGAGTTTGGTCATGGTCAAGAATTTGTTATTTATACTGGATTTCTGGGAGGAAGTTTAAAGAAGTTTGGAACTGCATTTAAATTCAACATTCTACAGTCAATACATTTCACGTGTAGAAGACTTGAGGATGGAAGAAACCAACAGCAACATCATGAGGCATTCCAAAGACTGTTTTGGAATGCTGTTTTCATACAGGGTTTACTTGCTATGTCCGGAGGATCAGAGTGTTCCACAGTTATGCTGTTTCCTCTCAGTCAAAAAGCCCTTACAAGTTTCCAGTTCTTACCTTTATCCAGATTTCCAGGAGATACAGCATTTAAATCACCAAACTGCAAAATAATAGGCATTTGTGTAATAGTTACTACCTGACAGAATAAAATCATATTCTATCAGTCTGTGGTGAAAACAGCACTCTATGACTTTTAAAAAGTATGAACTGGTGACTGTTTTGATCTCTAACTGCAGAGGTCACACAATTTTCCAATCAAATGTGTCAAATTTGACGTTTAAAATATGTTGCAATTGAGCTGTCTTCACCTCTTTGAGAAAGGATAGCAATTTTCTTTGGCTCCCATGCTCCACTTTACTTTTGTTTCAACTCGGCAATGAAGAAACGGGCCTGGCTGACCTGGACAATGATGGACGCAGTGAAATCAATGCCGAAAAGCCCCAAGCCAAGCAGTATGCATTAGCTTCTCTCCCCATGCTCTGCCCGTGAGGCCTGCTGGGCCCTCACCATGGCTGGAGCATGCACTATATGTTGGGGGACTCTCCCATTAGTGAGAGTGACAAGCACGATGGACACTCCAGAGATGAAACGCTCTTTAGCTTACATTTTAAAATTTGCACCTTTAAATTAACTGATGCTTTTGTTTACCAAAATATGAGGGACCCATTTATTAAAAAAAAAGGAAAGGCACTTGCCACAAGCAATGCAAAAGAGTTCTCAGTGTCATGGAACAATTAACAGCCAAGGGCATAGATGCTCCTTTCTACTTAGGTTCAATAGCTTGATGATAATTTAACAGCAAGAAAGTACATTTTGAGTCTCTCAGGGGAACAAAGATAGATACACTAAATAAAAAACTGACTAGCAGAGGTACAAAGCTAATCCAAAAGAAGCGAAGAGAAACGCAAAAGCATCTGCTTTTAGAAAAGATTCAACGGTATTTTTTTTCAAAGTAGTTATTAGAAATTCAGATTTCTCAACAGACTTAAAAAGGATGAGACAGAAATTCTACTTACATTCAGAAGTTTGCTTATAAAGAGTTCCATGATAGGAGTATATTTTTCATCTACAAGGTATGTCTATAAAGTAATAAAACTGATCTTATTTTGCAAACATGCACACATTGTTTCTTTTCCACCTAAACAAACATTACATTCCACAGTAGCTACCTTGGGAGCTTATCTACCTATTCCAAGGTCAGAGTCATGAAATGTTCACAACAGCCACTTTCAGAGCAAGTTTATGCGTCATTCCAGAAAATTCATACCGTCATCCCTCTCTCAATTATGACTCCATATATTTATTCACTACACATATTCTTGGACTTTGTTTATAAAAGGTTCCATTTTCAAGCCAAATTCATCTTTGCCACAGTTTGGGATATTTATAATAATGTACCCTCTTACTCCTTATGGTTCTTAGCGTTACAAAAGAAGATTAAGGGGAGGCATCCCACTCCATCCTTAAGCCACTGTTAGGCAGCTCCCTGGGATAAACGCATAGCTTACCCAGGTGACTGCTTCTAAGGGAAGGAGCCTCCTGGACTTTAACTCTTACTCCATTTGTTGGAGCTCCTACCCCACTACTTCACAGTCGCATCTTTCTGGGCAACAAAACCACAGCTACTCAACTGTGATTTTAAAGAAGAGCCTGAGCACAGGGGCCAGAACCCTATGTACATTTAAATAAGATTCACAGTATAAATCATATGCGAGTTTTCAATCACAGAATCCAACAAGCAACATGCAGTCAGAGGGAGTGTGTATCCACCTCAGGTCTTAAACACTGAGTACTACAGGCAGGGAGTTCACAGCTGAGGATCATTACACTATTTCTGACTGACAGCATGTTTGCTTTTCATTTACTAATTCTTAGGGTCTAGTTTTTGCAGCAGCCGGCAGTTGTGACTCTAAGCGCATCTCTGCTGATGAAAAGGTGAGAGCAGATTATGCACTCTTATCTGAATGCTTGGGAGCCAAAGTATTTCAAATTTTTCATTTTTTCCCCCAATGTTAGAATATTTGCAAACAGATAATGAGATCTCTTATGGGTGGGACCTAAGTATAAATATAAATTCATTTCTTTTACATACAATTATGTATCTAGCCTGATGGCAATCTTAAATACTCTTTTTAATGTGCCTGAGCTTTGACACCACACAAAGCCAGGGGTGGTTGGCCTGTTTTGTAGTGGCACTCAAAACTATCAGATTTTGAAATAGTATTAATTTTTGGATTAAGGTGGCTCAAATTCTGTTGCATTTGTTAATGGAAAGAACTTAAAAGTCGTTTGTTATTACATACAAAGCATTTCCTTAGAAAGTTTATTCTTAACCTGAATGTGTTTGGCCATTCATAAAGCTGAAAACAGAACCAAGCACCAGAAGCCACTGGTTGTTCCCGTCCTTAGCAGGCCAGCACTCAGACCCAGGGTGCCGCTTGTGATGCTCCGTGCCAGATGCCATACAAGGAGCGGCAGAGGCATTGCAGATGCCTTAGGGAGCTCTGGGATCCGGGACAAGCTCCACACACACAGCAAATGAAGACAGTAGATGTGAAATCAAGGAATCCAGTGAAGAGGAGAAGAAATTTTAAAAGCCCATGGAGAAAAATGTTTATGTACATTTACATGGGAGGAATATATATATGTACATATGAAATAGTACAGAAAATAATTTCCAGTATCAGTCAGATCGGTTGAGAAAATACTTATTCTCATGGACGTAACAGTAAGTAGCTGCTTCTGGTATGACAGCTAGATAGGCTAGCAGGGAAACGAGGCAACCCAAGAAACCTTAGGAAAGGTTTAGAAGCATGGGGTCAAAGACGAGAAATGGAAATCAATGGCACAGGTTTAAGGTTTGAACAGTGATCAAAGAAGCAGTGGACACGGGTGGGCAGCACAGAGAAGTCAGAAGCATGGAAATCAGGCAGACGACATGGACCTGCACCTACAGAAGGGAAAGAAGTGCTGCAAGATCTGGAGTGACATTAACGAGCGGGACTCAGAGAAAGCCAGGGTCCTGGAAAGTGCTCTTTCTAGAAGTTGGTGAAGTTTCTTTTGTAGAGTTCCTGCTAGGGAAAGAACTGCAACAGAGAGGAGCTACTATTCACTGGTGTGATTGTGTACAGCATGTGTTTTTTACTGGCTCAGTACACAGTGTGCCTTCTTCTGAATAGGTGTGGCCTCATGGGTCACTTTCTTAACGCACCTCCTTGGAGAAGTCTCTCCCCAGTGCTCCCAGGAACAGCACCATGGCTTGCTTCAGACGGCCTTCTGCACAAACGTACAGATCTGACTTTGTTTGCTCATCTAGCATATGTGTTTCCAGCTATAACACTGGCGCCCTAGCATTAGGACTCTGTCCTGTTGCCAGTACACTCCAAACCTTAGGTAGTACCTGAAGAGTAAACACGTTTTTACCAAGTATACACACTTACTCCTTCATTTCAGCCCCACAAAATAACAAAACTTAGGGTGTGTCAAGGCAGAGGAACCAGATTTCATCCTGTAGCTATGGAAAACAGTGAGCTGATTTGACTAACATCACATAGTAAGTATGTGATATTACATTTGAGGTCCGGCATTTTCATCTTTAGGTTATGAAGGAGAAAGAAAGATTTTGGGGGTGGGGACAGTGAGAGGATTATAGAGATTTCACATTTTAGTAAGGCATATAAATATATAAATTATGGGATTTAAAAAGCACTCTTGTAGAAAATGCATGGCATTCAGTGCACATAGGTATTAAAAATCTGTCAGCCAGATGACAGGAAATACTGCAAAGTCAGAACCAGCACGAATTACAGTCAAGGCATGGTGTAGATGACAGCAGACTCGATCTGTTGTTTTTGAGGAAAAAGACTTCTTGCCTGAGAAAGCACTTCCTGTAAATCCTAACCAGAGATCACAGCACCAGAGCACCCTGAGAGGCACAGAAGCCCCACAGCCTGTGGCAGCCTGCCAGGCTGTAACTCGCTGTGCTACCCCAATGGCTAGGACGCGAGTGGGGACCCTCTCCAGTAGGTCTCCAAGAGGGCTACAGTGGGAGCCTGACAGAAACTAAGCAGTTGAGAGGTTGTTCGCAAGGATATGGAGGCTTCGTGTGCCTAAGACGTTTACTAGGAGCACAGAGGCGAAAGCCGTCAGTATGACACACGTAAGTCAGTCCGGAGAACGAAGTAGAAACTAAACTTGAGAATGCTAAAATGGATGAGCTTGAAGACCAAGAACACCTTTAAATTCCTCATCCAAATGAAGGCTTAGAAAGCAAGTCTAACACAGTAAGGGATGGGATAGCCTGGTTTGTTAGCACCACTCCATAGTTCCATGAGGTCTGCACTGTACAGAGGACACAGTCATATGCCTAGTTGCTGGCATGTGAAAGGACTACAGGCCCTGTACACGGAAGAACCCACCGTAAGTGCTACTACAGAGCTGTAAGCATTCCTCTGGACCTTGATCACCACCAGCTAGGCCATACACTGACAAAAGCTTCGGCTAAGCCTACTTCCCTACAAGTGTCAGCTACTACAGGGGTAGTCTACACGGATTCTGGGATTCTGGACAATGAGCATGCTGGCCTTATTGTGCAAGCCAGTACTGGCAGTAGTTGAAACTTCATGTACACCTATGTATGAATGTATACACAGCCCAGGTTAGCCCTGAACCCACTATTTGTTTGAAGTTGGCCTTGAACTTCCTGCTTCCTGACTCCATATCCACATGCTGAGATTACAGGCGTGCTACCATGTTAATTTGCCATTTAGTTTATAGAAAGTCCATACAGAATCCTCCCCTTACTGCTGCCATTTTATAAACACTTATAAAACATTTCAATCATTCCTATTAGTTAACATTGAATCCAAGCCTAGCTGTGACTGTCTAGACCTAATTATATTGATGCTCTTCCCTAATGCTGGCATTTTCTTTCTAATTGACTTATTTCTCCATTCTATTTTGTTGGTTGTGTTTTTCAAACCACTGAATTAATTTGCCTCTGATTATCACTTTGGCTACATACCAAAGAATGCTGCTAGATTCTCTATAATTCTATGGATTATTTGATTCAGTATTCAAAGACTGTGGGCTATTTTTCTGTTACAATTCAATATTATTAATGCCTGTATTATGTTTTGTTATCTTTTCTGTTTATTTTAGCGCCTGAGTTTACCTTTGTTGACCCAAAAAGTGATGGTCTAATTATACAAATTATTGCTTGAGATTTGTAAGTACACAATCAATTAAGAAATCTAACTCTTAATAAAAGCCAATCACTTACAATTTGGGGCAATGAATAGAATTTCAATATTTATCAACTTTATGCAAAAGGGAGAGGATAGGAACTAATATCAAGTACTTACTATGTGTCTTTCTGCCTCTCTATCTACCCTATCTACCTCATAACGCCAGCAAGTGGGCATCAGGCTGCTGGGCTCTGACAGTGTAGTCCTCACAGCATCATAGAGAAGTGTTAACATAAGGGTGCTTTCCAAGGCTTTGCAACTGCTTTGGTACTCAAGAAACTGCCCGGAGGAAAAGGCTGTATCCTGTTTCTTACAGGAACAACTTACCTTCGACTTACCTAATTTAACCCTTGCAAATTCCTATAAATAAATTTCCTTTAAGTTTATTTTACTGATGATAAAATTGAGACTCAAGCAAGAATAAGTGTAACTTTTTAATTATGCAATTTAAATTAAAGTGGTGAGTACAGCAGGACAAGGAAACACAGGACATAGACCAGCATGACTGGATTTAAATCACTATTCTGTCACTATAAGCCGTGTGACTCTAGGCCAGTTATACTCTTCAAGCTTCTGGTTTCCTTGTCTATGGATTAGACAGGGTTATCATCAAAACTAAATATGCACCTTTATCAAAAGGCACAGAACAGAGACCAAGCCAGGCTGTCTTCACAACCAAGTTCCCAACACTGTGGAGAGAACCTTAAGATTTCATTCTATAACCATTAGAGGATGATTTCAAAATAAATGCCTCTCACTTAAAAGGGGTTGTAGAAATCCTAGCCTGTTAGGCTTTGGCTTTGACCTATAGACTTCATGGAGGGTTGGGTGGGGCTGGAAGTAATGGTTTTACATTGATTAAGATATTTATGATGTAGAAATAAACAACAAAATAAACAAGAAATGGGCTGGCCTGCAAATGGTCAAGGCGCACATATGCAGAATGTTTGCAGAAAACTGGGAATGGTGAGCAGCTCAGCTATGTTTTGGCCAATTGCCTCTCCTTCCACTCCGAGGAGTGAGGAAAGAAGTACGGTGCTTTAAAGCTTCCCTCCGAGAAGTAGGGAAACTGTTCACAAACAGATTTAGAACTTCTGAGTCAACCATATTATTGGCTTGAGTTTTGGAACATTCGGATTTTTTTAAGTCACATAAAACTCAGCAATGGTCAATTACTTTATGTTTTGTTAAATAAGGTTAAGGTTAGGTATTGGCAACTATTTCAGATGCTTCTGATGGAGAAGAGGGAAGTCTCTGAACTTTAGAGTGTTCTGGGCATTGTTTACTTAAATATCTACCAAATGAGAACCATTTTGCAGTTAGCATTGGCACAGGGTTTCACAACTTGGGGGCAGAGGTAGTTGAAAACTTAAACTTTAATTTCCAACTTTACTCTTCAAGAAATACTGATGTTTACTTGGAAAAGTATTGGGTTTCTTGGTAGCTTTCTCCAATGAGTGTAACTTTCTAATATATTTTCTAAGAGTTGTCACTAAAAATGACAAAAAAAGACCAAGATTTCTGTCAGTTTGCTCCATACAATGGCAGCTTTCATTCTGTTACTGCTAATGGCCCTGCTCTTTGGGGCTGGCCTGGCGTCCTGGCAATGTCCATATATGTCCCCACATACTGAAGCACACTTGGGTGCAGCTTTAACTGTTCAGCCTTTTCATTCCCTATGGATACAACAGCATACTCATCTTCACGCTGTTTCAAAATCCGTAAAGAAAACCAGTCAGCAGAGAACAGGCAGGCTGTACAGTGTAAGGCAGTACAGGCCGTAGATGCTTTGGAAAGAAAGTGATTTCAGACATAGAAATGCTGATTGTCATCACCAGGTCAAAGCCAAAGCAGGGAGCAGTCTCTTTCCTGAGCTCACTCAAGAGTCCTGCTTTGTTTTCCCTTGGGTTGTTCCCCAAGGAGTCAAGTGGAGGTTTCTTTTTAGAGCTTGTTTCCCTCCTGCAGTCTACCTTTCTACCATCCTGCTGTTTTCTGGAATCTCAGAATTCCCTGCCCAACAGCCCTGAGTTCCTTCCTAGGCTTGTGCAAATCTCTTCAGAGATGTGGCAGCAGGGGCTTGGGGGGAGCAGCCAATTCATTTGCAAGGTGTAGAAAAATCCTGAACACTAGCCTGAGGTGTTCACAGGCTAAAAGAAGACAGGTGCGCAAGGGTAGATGCTGGCTGCAACTGTGTCTCTTTTCTGGTAATGGACATTGGAAGAGACGGAACATTAAATCTAAGAAATGTCCTTAGTTATCAAGATACATCTATTAAAAGTAGATGGATGGAACAGATTTTATTTATAATTAGTTCAAAATGTCTAAAATAGTTAGACATATGATACCTCTGGTCCTGCAAATGTTAGGTTGCGGCTGGAACAACACACTTTATGCAAATCAAAAACAACACACTTTATGTACAGAAGAGAGAGAACTCTGCTCCTGAACTGATTTGCTATCATGGAGACCACACCCAATACCTAAGAGCAAATAAGAGCCTCAGTATTTTACAGGAGAGGAGTGGAGTTTGAGTAGAACCAGCTGTCTTAGTTGGGGTTCTATTGCTGTGAAAAGACATCACAAGCACAGCAACTCTTGTGAAGGAAGACATTTAATTGGGGCTGGCTTACAGTTCAGAGGTTTAGTCCATTATCTTGGTAGAAAGCATGGCAGCATTAAGGCAGACATGGTGCTGAAGAGGTAGCTGGGAGTTCTACCTCTGCATCGAAAGGCAGCAGGAAGAGAGAGTGACACAGAGCCTGAGCTTCTGAAACCCCAACATCCACCCCCAGTGAAGCACTTCCTCCAACAAAGCATGCTTGCTCCAAGAAGGCCACACATCCTAATCCTTTCAAATAATGCCTCTCCCTTTGAGTCTACAGGACCCATTTTCATTCAAACCACCTCAGCAGCGATGATAACCTGGAGAGACAATGAGATTGAGCAGGGTTGGAAACATATTCTCTTTAAGACATATGTGAATTAGATTTATAGAGCTTACATTGTCTTCATTCTTTTTAAGATTTATTTATTATTTACACAGCACTCTGCCTGTATGTGTGCCTGCAGGCCAGAAGAAGGCACCAGATCGCATCACAGACAGTTATGAGCCACCATGTGGTTGCTGGGAATTGAACTCTGTACATTTGGAAGAACAGCCAGTACTCTTAACCTCTGAGCCATCTCTCCAGCCCACATTCTTGTTGAGGACATCTTTTGTGACACTTTGATCATTGTATTTTAGTAAAACAATGACATGAAGAAAACAGTAATTTCTTCAAGAAAAGATCTTTCCTACTCTAAATTAGTACAGCTGTAATATCAGCACTTGAAAGGTGAGGCAGGAGGATCACCATGAATTGGAGGCCAGCATGAGCTACAAGGCAAGTTCCTGTAGAAGAATGTTAATTCAGAACATGGCTGTTCTGGGAAGATATTACCTCCAAAGACCTTCTAGGTCTGTGTGCTCCAGCTGGAATACAAACACAGCTTTAATCCTGGAAACAGAGGCAAGCAGACCTGAGTTCAAGGCCAGCTTGGTATAGAGAAAGTTTCAAGCAAAGAAAAGCACTTAGGTCCAGGCATGGCGGTACATGCCTTTAATCTCAAACAACGAAGGTAGCACCAGAATCTGAAAGTGATGTCTAATTGAGTGGCAGAAACAGTGACAAATCAGAGAAAAAAGACTTGGCAGAATAGGATATGCCCAACTATCAGGAGCAGAGAGAGAAAAGGGAAGCTACTTAAGGGGCAATACTGAGAGAAGACAGTTCTACCGGGACAGTAACAGAGAAACAGGTTGCAGAAAGAGAAATCAGATGAAGAAAGAATACACCAGCGAATGAGAAGGAGCCAGATGATCTGAAAAAATGGCTTGAGTGAGTTTGTGGCCAAACAAAGCAATTCAGAGGCCGAGAGAAAAGCCAGTTTGAATAAGTTAGCTGGGAGAGTAGTTTGAGCCAGAACAGCTGAGTTGAACCAGCCAGGCCAGCGCTCAGTAAGTAGTAGAAAGGGTGAGCTTATTAAGCAGTAAGCCTCAGAGGGTGAAAACATTCTAGGCCTAAGTTAGATTGTATGGAGGCCAGAAACTTCCAGGACTAGGCCTAGGTTAGCAGACAGAGGTGATAAGCCCCTGAGAGACAATTACAACAGGTGAATGAAAGTTCTTTTTACATGTTCCTGTCACAAAAGAGAAGTAAGGAACACAAAGACTTTTCCCACGTTGACAAAACCACGGCAGTTTACCTTCATTAATGGGGCCAGCAGCCACCACCTTCTCTACAATGAAAGAACCACAGTTCAATAAAGTCTCAGGGTCACCTGGATCAGGAGTTATTGTAAAAACGCCAGTAGGTGGCGCTGTCATGCTTAATCTGTGTCCAGGAATATGACAAGTAGCTTGCTCTTTGCTTTTAGGGGGCATCCAAGAAGCCACCAGTCAAAACATTCTCTAAACAAGCCAGTGACAGGCACCTCTGAAGAGGGTTATGTGCTGAGATGTCCTTCTACCTCACTCTTACCCCAAAGCCTGTCTATTGAATTCTTATGATTCCTCTTCTGTTTTTAGTTTTTTCCTTCCCTTTCATTTTGAATATATTAACTTTGATGGATCTGGGAGATATTTTCCCCAGATACAATTATTAGGTAGGTTATTTTCTATATATATGTTCATAACTGAACAATTAAAGAGTCATTTTCTTTTTATTTTTAGATTTCGAGTCAGGATTTTATTACCATAACCCAGGTTAGCCTCAAACTCGCAATTCTTTGACCATATTACATGTGTGTGGCACCATTCCTAGGACATAATTTCAATTTTTTTCTTTTGAAATGTTGGCTAAAGAGATGGTTTAGACCTAATAATATGTGAGTATAGTTATAATTAAAGAGAAGTCAAATATAATTAATTTTAAATATGTAATATAAAATGCTTGTCATGGAGAACTATTTTATGAAAGAACCTGAATTGTATATATTCAGTGACTATGTTAGCAAACTCTGTATTTGTGGTGTAAGACATACATTCCACAGACTTCTTGATTCTAAATAGTCACATGGTCTTATACAGGGCTATTTTGATGCTCAATTTGCTCTGTCAAGAGTAGCAGAGAATACTTTATGGTTTCTGAAATTTCCACTTACAGGTGTGCGACAGGTGTGACTTTTCTATCTTACGTCCACTCTTGGAATCTCACCACTGCCAGAAAGCCTCAGGGCACACTTAAAATACTTACACAAACGTGTGAAAATTACACAGATTCTGGCTTAGGTAAATTCTGTTTTCTATCATGTAGGTAAAACCAAAAACCATCCAACCAAATAAATGAACAAAGGGAAAAAGAAGAGTATGTCTACAATCACAAATGCTTCAAATGACATCATAGGAATTATTAATGTAGCAGCAGGCTGACATTTGGGAGAATGTCATAAGGAAACTTACAGGGACTGTGGGGTGCCTTCTACCCGGAACACTAATCAGTGGTGATCCTCACTGAAACAACTGAATGACAATATTATTGGTGACAATAATATTCATTCAAAAATGGATTTTTTTTTGTCTGTTTACTGTGCTTGATAGAAAACATGTTGATCTCTAACCTGCTCAAATAATGTTAGTTTTAAGATTTACGGAACTATTATTAGTGAAAAGATAAACCATTTTTTTAAAAAGGTTTTTTTAAAGCTCCCCCCATTTTTAGACCTAGTTAGCAATTTGAATCCCACCCCTACCCACCTCCAAGAAATCTATAATAAAGACAAACACATGGCCATCCAAGCTACCCAGCCAGGGACAGGTGATGAAAGCAGCATATAGCATCAAAGCGTGATGTTACAAGCAGATTCCATACCTTCTTAGCAATGTGACTTTGGGAAAAGCACTGGATGGTTCCGTATCCAATTTCGTGGTCAGCACACTGACTGGGGAGGGACTGGATCCTCCTGAAATCTTTGGCCTCTGTGTGGCCACAGTTCTTCCGACTGTGGAGTCTGACAGTGTCTACCTGGCCTTTCTGTGGCTTGCACCTCAGAACCTGTCATGAAAACTCACTGGCCATGATCCCCATCTCAGTTCACTTTTCATCGGGCCTCTGATAACTGACACCATGCCTCCAAATTCTCCAAGTATTTCATTTCTCATCTCAATATTATTTCCTCAGGAGAGCCTTTCTTGGCCTTCCTAGGCAAAAGTAACTGCCCCTTGCTTCAAGCACCTCCTAATCTTCTGAAGCCTTTCTTTATAGCACTGAGAATCTATAGCTATGTAGTTACAGGCTGCTTAATAAATATGTCTGCCACTGCAAGGCAAGTTCCTTGAAGACAGAGTCAAAATCCATTTTGTTTACAGTCATATCCAAATCTTAACAGAGTTGTTAAGTAAAC
Source organism: Psammomys obesus (assembly GCF_907164565.1). Lineage (NCBI taxonomy): Eukaryota > Metazoa > Chordata > Mammalia > Rodentia > Muridae > Psammomys > Psammomys obesus. The sequence continues at coordinate 9,833,659 of NW_026592510.1, read as the reverse complement.
GAATCAGCTAATTTTAGAGACAAATGTCTGGTTTTCAACACAGAAAAACATGGATTGTCCCAAATTCCTTTCTTTTGACTTGAAATTTCTGTGTTATCTTCAGGCATCAAATCTTCACATATATTAATCATACAGAAAACCATGCAATTACTACTGGTTAAGCTTTAAAACAAAAAGTAGAAGTCCAGATTTAAGAGAATCAGATCATGTAGTATAGTCCATGGGAACTGGGCCTCACTGAGGAACTGATATTTAAACCATGAAGTAGGAATCAGAATGGGCAAGGAAAGGTGAAGTGAGGGCCCCAGGGAGAAAGCTCCACTTATGCAGTGGTCTAATGATGAGGTAGATGTGGTAGTCGAAAAGGCACAAAAGGCTGACATGGCTGTAAGAGGAGGAGGAAAAGTGAGGGGTTGAGGCCAATGGGGAGCCAAGTCAGGTTTTAAATGCTCCTTGCACAAGGTGAGAATTTTCTTCCCCTAATTAATAGAAGAATAAACTAGTGAGGAGTTTTAGGTAGGGGATAACACAATCTGCTCTGCTTCTGCGTAAGACAATATTGACTACACTACGAGAGGTTTGAGATCCGGAAGGCTTAGTCAGTGCTTACAGTTGGGTCAAGACAGAAAGATGATCCAAGATAATGCTTGGATAGGATCATGATGACCTCTACCAAAACAGAAATAAAAGAAGGAATTTCAGGGGCATAATTCAACTAAGCATATAATAAGCTCTCAATGTTAACAATTACTGATTTTATGATGACATTATTAATGATGATTAAAAAGTGGTTGCTTATAGTTGTGGGAAATGGTGAATTTTATGAATCTCAATATACTCTGGTCTGACACGGTGTCCCCACCCTTTGTGAAGGCACTTGTGAATCTGGTGTTTGAACAAGGGTAGTTCACCTCTTCCACCCCTCTACATACCCACATACACATACACACACACAGAGAAAGAGAGAGATAGAGAGAGGGAGAGAGAGGGAGGGAAAGAGGGATAGAGAGAAAGAGAGAGACAGCTATGTATTGAGACAGCATCTCAATAATGCAGCAGAGGCTAGCCTTGAATTCGTTATCCAGATCAGGCTGGCCTTGATCCTCTGTTCTTTCTGCCTCTACTTACCAAGTGCTGGGCCTATAGGCATGCATAATCCAGCACGTCCAGCAGGTGTTTGGGAAGGGAAATTACAAAGGGCAAAGTGAGAGTAAGTTTAGGGTAACACAGGAGGAGAACATGAGGTGTAGAGTGTGTGGGGGTGTGGGGTGGGAGCAGTGGGTGGTGGGTGGTGGTAGCTGTTTCTTGACGATCCACCTCCTTTCCACAGATATAAAATTATTTTAGATCAGATAGTAGGATTAAAGCCGAAAGTCTATGCTAGCTTGAAAGTCTTCTGAAGTATAGTGCTAGGGGGAGATTCAGCAGAGAAAATTAGCCTTGGTTCGCTTCGTGGACTGAATGGTGCACTCATGTGGATTGTGAAAAGGATTACCTTACACACTGGGTTAGGGTACAAAGCAAGCAAACAGACTAGGGTTACCTTCAGAGCTCTGGTTTTACAGAAGCGAATTTATGTCTTATTACTTTACTTAAAATGTATCAATATATCTTTGCATTATGCTGTGATTTCTTACTCATTTGCAGCCTATTCACGCAGTTAAGAGTGTCTATTACAATGATTATGTGGCCCTGTTGACAGTGTGTCTCACTTCAATCTTGCAGTACTACTACTGGCTGCAGACTCATGGGAGGAGGTGGCTAAGCCTTGACAGTGTAATGGGCTCATGCCTTTGTTCTTTAGTCATGCAATGGAAGCAAAGGCCATGAAGGATAAGCCACACGGTGACATTATCCTGTTCATTCTGGTAAAGATCCAGAGCACAGAGGTGTGGGGCAAAGTGTTAAGTGCACTAAAAGATAAATTCAGAAGTCTTGAGCCCTGATGTGAGAAATCTTTCATTCCAACTGGGAATCTTGTAAAGAGACATGTATACAGCTAAAATAAAGAAGGTCAAATTTAAGAAAGATCCAGATTGTTTGGCCTATTATTTAAAAGCTACAGCAGTTCTTGCTTCATCTTACACATTATCCATTCAGTATCATTTAAACACAATTACACAAAGATGTATATATCATCAAACTGCAAACGATGCCTTTTAATTGGAATAGATGAATATTAAAAATGATGTCAGAAGCATTTAACATTCAGGGCTGAAGAGATACCTCAGCCATTAAGTGCAAGGGCTGGTCTTCTAGAGGACCTGGGTTCCACTTGAGCACACACATGGCCATTCACAATGGTCTACAACTCTAGTCTCAGGGGATCTGACAGCCTCTTTCGGCTTCCTTAGGCACTAGGCATGTACATGGTACATAGACATACACACAGGCAAAGTACTCATACACTTACGAAAATTTTAAGGATTGTTTGAAATATATTTTACTTATAGTAGAATACTTGTAGTTTATAGTTGAATTTACAGAGGTGCTTAAAGTATTTTGATTACTTTATTTATACTTTATTGTTTTGTTTATTAAACAGTAATTCAGCAGTATTTAGCTTCAACAACTCCCCTTGCCTCCTCTCTGTGTGTCTGCTTCCTGGGTGTTGGTAGGCTAGATCAACATATGATGTTTTCCACTAACATTGTCTACCTTAATTTTTTGAGGCAAAGTTTCTCACTGACCCAAAGTAAACTGATAAAGCATGAAAAGGTAGAAATTAATTTCAAAGGGTTGCAGTGAATTGGTAAGTGTTCTGTTATACACAAGGATGTAGAGACATGCTTGCAGCACAGTAAAAAGTGTCAGTGAGCACTGCCATCATCGTCTGCACTCTGAGGCAAAATTACCCACTTCCTTCTTGAAGGCTGGGAAAGAGCCCACAAACTACATACTTAACACATTTTTTAGGGGGGGAGGGGTTCTTAGCTTTATCATAGGCATTGGTCTTTCTCATCTCCTACTCAATAATTTTTTTCTTTTTAGAGTCTTCTGTTTCTCTAAAGTTTTTTTTTGTTGTTGTTGCTGTTCTATTTTGTTTTGTTTTTAATGTGGATATATATAATGAAGCAAAACATTCCACTGACAGGATAGTATCTTCAACTTAAACATTCTGTGATTAAAAACACACACCATCAGTCCCCTTGTAGTCATTTACAAGTGTAACCAGAAACCAAACAGTAGATGTTAGCTCTTGAAACCCTCTTACCTCGCCCATCACTGCTATCGGTGTCTCCCCCGTCGCCTGAGCAACACGGTGCTCTACGAGGTAGAACATGTACTCGTCATACAGCAGCCGGATCAGGTGAAAGGAGCCAAAGCTAGCAGCACTGCGCAAGGTTAAGTCCCGGATAACCATTGAGCTGTTCACGAGAGAGGGCGGGGATGGAGCCACAATTAGCGGTAAGGGTCATGGTTCAGAATCTCAGTCCTTTTAACAGCAGTTAATTTGGGAGACCAAAAGAAAGTATAGGCAACATTTATAGTATAGAACTGGGGCTAGAACAATTTCATTTTTGAAAGCAGTAGGCCCAACTTGATGCAATGTGGGAAAGCGGTCCTCCTCACCAAGGCTTGACCGTGATCTTCAGTAGAGCCAGATAAATAAACAAACAAACAACAACAACAACAAAAAAACCCAGACCTTTAATTGTTATCGGCATGTTTGCTCCTTCCATTGTGCTCACAAGAGACAATTTGGATCAGAGACAATTTGGAAAGACCGAAAACTCATCCCCAGTATAAGAAAAATCAACTCAAAGTGAAGATTATATTGATGATGACTGACGTTTTGTCATCACTAACTGACAACGATCTGTAGAGCGCACTTTGTGCTAGATTTCATACAAAAATACCAAGCAATGCTCCCTGAAGTCTAAATTGAGGTGAGTATGTGGTGAATGTTGATTCTAGTTTCCTGGTGATTTTCATATAAATTAAGGTGTTTTTCCCCTATTAGAGACAAGAAGTATAGATGGATTCAGAAATAATTTAATCTGAAAAACATGAACATTTAGTGTATACATTATATAAATGTGAGCCATATTGCTAGAATACTAACAATAACTCTATGACTTTAAAAATAAAAATAAATCCAAATAAAATTGTGGCTTTACTAATGATTTATCAACTAATGAGCTTGGTTTTTATTTATTTATTTATTTATTCATTTATTTATTTAACTTCGAATATGACTGCGATATCTGTGACTCATGGTGAGCATAATGTATGTGTTTATGCATGTGTGTTTTTACGAGCTTTTACTCAGTTGCCTTTTTTTAAAAGAGTTCTTGCCTATAAATACTAAAACTGTCATTATACTCTCAGGAGGAAGAGGTAAAATGTCACAAATGAAAGCCTTATTTTATAATGACCAATTATAAAATTCCAGACAAATGAAAGAATAGTAAGTAGGCTTTACTTTTGCCTTCTGCTTCATTTTCAACTTTTTAAAAACAGAGATTTAAATACATCAGATTCCTTACATCCATTTTGGGAAGTGACATATCATGAGCTGACATTTGAAGACAGAAGCTCGGGGTTCTGATGCTGGTTCTTTGCTACTTGACTCTTAACCTCAAAGAAGCAATTTCCCAGAGGTTCTTTTCTCTAGGGAAAGTGAAAGCAGTATTTTGTCTTAAGCTAATGTACATAACCACTTCAAGAATAAAATTAACTAAAGAATATGAAAACAGTTTATGAATAAATAGAACACAACAACTATAATTTATTATTATTGTAACAGAACAGAAAAGGCTATTTATAATTTGTTTATGAAAGAATGAAAATCATATGATGGGCAGAAAACTTCCCATTTATCTTTTTAATAATTATATTAACAGAAGAAAAGGTAAAGCTATACAAGCTTAGCTAGACCCATATATAGAATTCCACAAACAAACACACAAACAAACAAACCAGGTCCTCACTCTGTAGTCTAGGCTGGCCCAGGTTTCATTATGTAGCTTAGAGACTGGTATCTTCAGCAATCTTTCTACCCCAGCTTCCCATCTATGTGTGGTTACAGGTAGCCTTTGTAATCTTGCTTAAAACCACATAACCATCTTTAAGGCTTAGGAGCTGGTCTGAGAGGCAAATGAAGCAACACATAGCAGTTCCCTTTATCTATGGGTTTTATTTTCTTGGTTTTGGCCACTGCAAATATGAAATGAAAATTCCAGGAATAATCAACAAATTTCAGACCACATGTTCTTCTGCATAGACTGATGAAATCTGCTCTCGGGCTTCTGTCACCTGGGATACAGGTCATCCTTTTTGCCCAACAAGTCCAAGATGTATAATGGTCCAGAATACAAGAGCAGTAATATTGACAAATTAGTAGACCAAGTTCTGTAAAATGGCTACTTAAAATAAGAAAGTGAAGGTTGTTGACTTTAGAGAAAAAAAATATTGAATGCTGAGATAAGAATGATGGTAAGAATGAATTTTCTATCTGTGCAACTGAGACAAAGGGAAATATATATGTGCTGTCTTTGCTGTCATACTTCAGACTGCCACAACTTGTGATAAGTGCTTAACATCACAATGTACAAGCAGTTATACCTTAGGCTGAGTAATATTCAGGCATCTACTGAGATGCTGAAATATTTCCCTTATGGATAATATGGATAAGTGTACTCCTGTATGAATAAGCATTCATTACATGAGCATGGCCCTGTCAAGGATGCTAATGTCTCAGGCTCAGGGGAATGGCAGGGCCTTCCCGGGTCAGGCTAAGGGTGAAGACAAGGACTTCCTTGTCTGGGACTTGGGGTAATGGCGGGGCCTTACTGGGTCAGGCTTGGGGGAATGACAAGGCTTTTCTCTAGTCTGAGTACAAATATTAGCTAACTATTGACCTTTAACTAAAAACAGTAATGTGCAAAGAGTACTAACCACAGCTTCCTCATCAGATAACTTCATGTCCATGCTGTCCTGAGACTACTCCCCTACAGAGACCTCTTTCCTCCTTCAGAATTTTTATAATAAATATGCTGCGTATCTGGGCTATCAGTGTGTCTTCATGTGAGTGAGAACTCCACCTAATTACACATTTCAATACTTGTGCCTGTCTTTTCTTAACCTGCCATCATTCCCACTAAGGCCTCCAGGCACTTAGTGGGCAGGTCAGGGCACTTAGCATATGTGGGATTTTAATAAAACTGGTCATTACTCAGTACTGGGTATACTAGAGTTAATGGTATATTTATTACAATAATGGTTTCTGTGTTTAAACGAAATACCTTTAACACTCCTTAAATGTTTACAACTAATGTATGAATGTATTATTACAAATGGAAGAACAGCTTCATTTATGTGCCAAATCCCTAAAACTCAATGATACATTATCATCTACTTGTCAAATAATTTACATGAATATAATATAGAAAAAAATTAAAGTAAATATTTTTCTATGGCAAAAATTAAAGCAGAGAATTTTCTATACACAAAAAGAAAAATAATGTAACATAATGATTAAATATCAAATAACATTGAACTCAAAGTCAGTATTCTTAAAAGTAATTCAAGAGTCTAGTATTCACTTATAACTCTATGCATCTTGCTGAACAAAGACAGTAGATATTTAAAATACAGTCCAGGGATGACAAGTGGTAAAAAAAAATACAAATATAAGACTAATCTTATTCAAAAGCAAACACATACAAGTTAAAGAGAACACCTGTTATCCACTGCACTATAGTCTGGAGAGGGGCCGAGAAAAAAAGACAACTGTACTGTCTCCACAAGTGTTCCTGAGGCTTCTGTAGAAGGAACGTGACAATATTTGTCAAAATGTCAACCCACTGACCTGTGTAATTCTAATTCCAGAAATGTAGACAATGAGCAAAGTTACTTTGGATTGCAGCAATCCCCTGCCCCTGCATACTAGGAATGAATGACCTTCACTATAATTATTAGGAATGTTCTCTTGTGTTATTCACAAAGCACAGAAGAAAAGAAATAGTCCACATAACTTTTGCATTTCTGGATTTTCCAAAGTCAACATTAGCCATTCAAAGGTAGTTTCAGTAAGTAGACAGCCCTTGACTGAGCAGAGTATGTCTGCAACAATGGATCAACTGCTGTGAGAGGATTTCTTGCCAATTTGTTTCTATGTGTCTGTGTAGGTAAATGCAAATACAATTTTAGAAATTACTAGATTAAATATCTCATTTCTACACATGAAAGGACTGCATATGTGGCTTTCAAACTTATAATATCCTTTGCAAATTTACAATGATAAAAACATGAAAAAAACCTCTCCAATTCTACTTCTCTGGTGATTTACTTCTCTGGCTTTCATTACTCAACATGTTCCTATGCTTCAGTAAAACACAGCTCAGATACTACTCTGCCTATCAGCAGGAGGTATGCATCTGCTTGAACGTCTCTTTCCTCTATGGCCCTGAACTGTAAGCCTTCAAATCCTTTTGAAATGAAAATAATAACCATAATAATGTCTAGTAATAACAAGCCAATTATCCCCAACTCAGGGAGGACAGAGGACAGGGAAGTGATGATCTACTGGTTTTGTGTATCTGCAGAGAACATGAAACACAAGTGAGTAATTTTCTTCCTTTTCAGGATTCCTTCAATAGATCTCTGTGGTGACAAAGGCTCCAGGGGTGTACTTCTAAAATGATGTCAACTAAATGCAAAGAAAAAAAAAAACATATGGAGGAATAAGGGCAAGCTTGCCACTAACGCAGAACACAACAGGAAAGGAGGGAAGAGCAACTCTCTTTCCTTGTGGTATGGGGTAGACACTCTGCTCTTGGTGCATGTGAGATTTGGGAAGAGTCAGACAGTGTTCATCCACTAGTCATGGAACACATATCCCTTATATAATTTTCTGGGAAAATTCAGATCAATAAAATATTGACTCTTAGGCAATCAAAAAAATATATTTCACCCAGGCATATTGGCACATGCCTTTAATCCCAGCACTCTGGAGGCAGAGCAAAGTTGATATCTATGAGTCCATCATCAGCGTGGTCTAAATAGTGAGTTCTAGGACAGCTGGGGCTATAGAGTGGGACCCTAGTCTCAAACAAAGCAAAACAAGACAAAACAACACAAAAACCAATCAACCAACCAACCACCACCACAACCACCAACAACGAAGTATTTCCAAATTGGAGCTTTGAACTATATGACAGATGGATTCCTATTTCATGAGTCAAGTTAGATAATTTAAATTTGATCCTGTATTAAAAATACAAGTATTTGCTTCTTTATTCGGGGTGATTCCCACTGATTTGGGCCTAAAACCCATATGGACTGAGAGGTATAAATGTCCCTAACATAGATTTCATGCAGGAATCCATCTGACCATTCCATCCCACACAAATATGGCACAAGTCCTGACCAATACAGCTCATACATACTCCTTCAAGCCCTGTAGTAGACTTGGAGCCAACAGCTCATTCCAAATTCGCTGTCACGTATTATATAATCAGTTAGCCCCTTCCCTTTAGGGGTGGCTTTAGGGGTGCTTCTCTGTCTACACAAACATGTATTTCTATATGAAGAATGTTAGTCTAACAGGCTTATTATCCGTAAGACATGTCACTATCAAGTATATACTAGCCATGAATCATAATCACCAGAAAATGACTGACCTCAATTGTCCTCTTAACACCTACCTCCTAACCACTGAAGGAATAAGTCAGCAAGTCTCAGAAGCAACCAAGGGTTAAAAAGAACTTGTATATTCTACTCTCTGATATTTATCCAGGGTTGAAAACAGATGTAATTGACAGAATTAAGACATTAACTAGGTAGCTCTGAGTATGAACTAGAATTACCAAGAGGATTTCAAAGCTCAGATTGCTAGGCCTTTCCTCTATGGATTTTGACTCAAATAGACTTGGGGAGTACCCTAACAATGGGGATGTGATGCCATGGTCTAATGACACAGCTGGACAGACACTGAAAAGGGAACAAAAGAAAAGTAGTCATAACCCCACAGGAAGGCATCTCAATAAGGCAGGAGCAGAGGAAGGACTAGAGAACTTTTCTGCCTGTTGCTGAAAACATCATCTAGGCCACTGGTTTTCAACCTTCCTAATGCTGTGACCCTTTAATACAGCTCCTCATGTTGTGGTGAACCCCCAACCAAAAACTTATTTTGTTACTACTTCATTGTGCTCCTGTTATGAACTGTAATGTTCATAACAGTATATCTGTTATTAAAACAGAATATCTGTGTTTTTCCAATGGTCTTAGGTGACCCCTGTAAAAGGGTCACTTGAACCTCAATGGGGTCATGACTGCTAATCTATATGAAATCTCAGCGATTACTATCTGAAAACTTGGCTTTGAGCAAGAAGTTCTCCTTCTCCTGCAAAACAAACAAACAAACAAACAAAAAAGTTCATTTCCATATTTCTTGCTTTGTTTCTATGCATCATGGTGGTAGGGTTGGGTGTCCCATCAAGTCTAAGCTCGCTTCTTTTTTAAATAAATGGCATGCACATATTTGCATAACATGAAGGAAATGTAGTGCAATTGTGGTCATCTACCTGTAGAAAGACCATTTGAGCAGAAACTGCCTGGCAGCTTTAGGGAAGCTGGGTCTTCCTTCATAGGGCTTCAGCGCTTGCATCATCACGTTGTCCAGCCACGCTGCCCACTGCTCCAGAGTGCTCTGCTGCTGAAGGGTCATCTTGAAGTCAGTCTCTAGTCTCTGAACCATGTTGTCATCACACTGGCACACCCAGGAAGCCTGCTCCTGGAATAGGTCAGAGATAGAAGGGAAAGTTCAGCTCAGCAGCTTCTCACTGAGTGTCATCACAGAAGACATGCAGCGGGTTACAGGGAGAACTTCCAAGGGGAAGTGAATGAATCATGAACAGCCGTTGAACACTCAATGCCTGGATCATCTTCAGGGCACAGCATTTCTCCCCGACCATCAGTGAAGCACTGTTTACTGATTTGGTGTTCTGCTCTGGCTGGGCCTTGTGAGAGACTAGAAGGGTTACTTAAGGAAAGGTGTCTGCACCAGCAGCATGCAGCGTCCTGTTTTCTCACTGCTTCAAAGTCCTCCCCATCCCATGAGATAGAATTTTAGAAGCATTTTAGAAGATTTAGAGTAAGTCAGAAGAACAAATGGATTCAATTGGCCAAAAGTGGTCCCTAAAGATTAAAAGAAAACAAACACTGAATGGTACTAGGTAGAAGCATATGCTGTGTGAGTTTATAGATTGGGAACAGAAATCTCAAGGGCTATCAATGCAAACCAACAAATGCAAATTAATTCACAGAACTGAAAACAACAACAACAACAAAATCTCTTTGGAGAAAATGTAGACATGCTACCTGCCAAGAAACCTGATTACTATAATTTCCCTTCTGCTTCTGGTTGGGAAGTTTCATGTTTTGTAACAACAATGAAAATAGGAACTTTTAAAGTTATATTTCATTGATTGTGTAAGTTTTGTGATTATTCTGTATTTTAATATTAAAAGAAAAATTTGTTTTCTTAGGATCAAAATGGGATTATCGGGGCTGCACAAATGGCTCAAGCAGTTAAGAGCACTGACTGTTGTTCTAGAGGGCCCAGGTTCAATTCCCAGCACCGGCATGGCAGCTCACAACTGTCTATAACTCCAGTTTCTAAGGAGCCAACATCTTTACATGGACGAAAAACACCAATGCACATAAAAGAAAAAAAAAAAAACAGCTTTTTTTTTTTTTTTTTTTTTTTTTTTAAAATGGGATTATCTCACAAAATACTGTTTGACAGATAATCAAAAGGCAAATATTTTTGCTTAGGCCCTAACTTGCCAAACTAAGTTCAAGCAATTTATTAGATCAGTATGGGCCTAGTTTCCTGTTCTCAAAATCAGACAAATGAGAATTAGTCAGAATTCTTAAGTGGGATTCATTATGATCATTTTAAGGATGAGTTTCTATGGAGTGTCCTGTAAAATTCCAAAATATAACATAGACTACATTGATATTTCATTTAAACAGTATCTGTAGTGTATTTTCTATATAATATCAGAGGTGAAGTTGATTCAAATTTATTATTTCAATAAATATATCAATCAATATATCTCTAATCCCAGCCTTTCAGTTTCAGTATCTCTGCCAATCCTGCACACTTTACCCACTCAACGGTTATTTAACCTTAGATTTTTTTAGAGGCAAATTGTGTCTAAATCATTCATTCTATTGCGCTAGGAAAAGCTACAATTTCCACATTTCTGCTAATGGTAACAACTTCTATCCTTCTTTGGTTTTAGGTTACTTCTTAAATACTACTTGTAAATAGTTAAAATACACTAAAATGTGATCACAAAAAAAATAAATATAAAAAAGAAAAAAAAAACCCAACAAAATATGAGGGGAGTCGTCCAACATAGCTGCAATACATGGATATGCTTCAAATATAAAATATTGTATGTGCTCTATTTTTATGTCTACATTTATATTACTCATGTTTATTTATATTTTGTCATTTATGCTTACACATGCATAATTTTAATATAAATTTAAAACAAGTATATAAATATAAAAAATATCATACATTCTACTCAATATTCTGCTTAATAATGATGACTATCATCCCAGGTAGATAAACACAGATCTGTATTTATTGCTTACTAATAAATTTGTTTCATTGTATTACATAACCATTTACATATAACCATATATATTCCATTATATAACCAATTCCATGTGGCTAGACATTTGTTTTTTCTAAATTTTTACTAGTATGAAGTTTGAATTAAACAAAATGTAACTAATGAGAAAAATAAAATGAAAAAAAAAGAAAAAGAAAAAAAAGAAGTTTGAATTAGCTATGTTGTTAACTACATTTTCCTATTATATATACAGATTTTAAATTTATTTACTTTTTATTAATTACAGTTTATTCATTTTATATCTCAGTTCTATCCCCCTCCCTCACCAGCTCCTAATCCCACCCTCATTCCCTCATCTCCTCTCCTTCCCAAGTCCACTGATAGCGGAGGTCCTCCTCCCTTTCCATCTGACCCTAGCCTATCAGGTCTCATCAGGATTGGCTGCACTGTCTTCCTCCATGGCCTGGTAAGGCTGCTTCCCCCTCAGGGGGAGGTCAGCAAAGAGCCAGCCACTGAATTCATGTCAGAGACAGCCCTTGTTCCCCTTACTAGGGAACCCACTTGGAGACTGAGCTGCCATGGGCTACATCTGTGCAGGGGTTTCTAGGTTATCTCCATGCATGGTCCTTTGTTGGAGTATCAGTCTCAGATAAGACTCCTGTGGCCAGATTTTTTTGGTCCTGTTACTCTCCTTGTGGAACTCCTGTCCCCTCCAGGTATTTTTATCTCCCACTTCTTTCATAAGATCCCCTGCACTCTGCCCAAAATTTGGTTATGAGTCTCAGCATCTGCTTTGATACCCTGCTGGGTACAATCTTTCAGAGGCCCTCTGTGGTGTTCCCTGTTTTCTCTCTCTTCTGATGTCTGTCCTATTTGCCTTTCTGAATAAGGACTGATCATCTTACCCAGGGTCCTTCTTCTTGCCTAGTTTCTTTAGTTGTACAGATTTTGGTGTGATTATCCTATATTATATGTCTAATATCCACCTATAAGTGAGTATGTACCACGTATGTCTTTCTGCTTCTTCATTTCTTGATGTATAATAGACTTATATAACAAAAGTTAAGATCTTTTAATAGTGTAAAAAAAGCTGCCAGAAGTTTTTTGTCAACTTAAGAATTTCTGAGTACCCAGAGAAGTTTAGGTATAACAATAGTTACCAGAAGAGAGGTTCTCACACTCACTGACATGTAAGCTTTTTTCTTTTTTAATACATTTGACCCTTTCTCTGTATACAATACAGCACTGCTAAATATGTGGAATATATGGGCAACTGACCTCTAGAACCTTTTTTGTTGCAAATGGAAGATTCTGTGCTCCATATGAAGGAGTTTATTTCATGTCTGTGCTGGCTCTAGTAAGAGGATCTTACTGACACACATGAAAGAATTTCACTTCTTATCAAAATTCAAACTCATTATTTATATAAAAATTATTTTTGGATAGAAAGATTAAATGATAGTCTAAAATCTAGCTGGAGAAATAAGACTAAAGCTCAATAAACCACTTTTCAAACCTTTACAATGTATTTCATTTTATTACAGCCTATAAATTTTACACTAACAATAGCTTACTCAGTAAATAGTCTTTTTTATCAGAATTTAGTTTCCTCAGTGTTAACTAGAACAAGCTGAAAACATCTGAAGATGCACGTAATTTATGCGAAACAATATCCAATATGGTACATAGTGAGGAAGTTCAAACTCACACTGTATCTTCAATGAAGAAACTCAAGTGTTCAATGATTGGGTTATCAGGTTAGATCATCCAAACATAATTCATAATTTGTATACAAACTTATCAATTTACACAGAACCTTTAGAAAACTGGAAACATTGTCTTGGAATGCAAAAGTATTTGTCGAGAAGACGATGAAGTAGTGAACGGAGGCTTGTGGTTATCCTGACAGGAGTGTCCAAACTCTTGGCATTTCTAATATTAACAGAGAGAAGAAGTCATTTCAAACAAAAGTTTCCGTATGGTAAGAATTTCAGCCTTTTCTTTGTCAGTCTTACTGAGACTCATCTTAGAAGAGGCAGGGACAGGTTCCAAATGACCGGAAAAGGTCATGAAGAAGGAACGGGAATCAGGCTACACCAGAGAAGCCTGCCAATGTTTGGAAGAAATAAAGACATGGGAAGGAGCAAAGGAACCATGGCAGTCTGGGTACTCATTAGAATGTGCAAAGCAAAGTGTGCCTGCGTAGAATGGCTCGCCACCAGGTTGTGAGCCTCTGACTAGAGGAGAGGTATTTTGGAGGACAGGTGCTTAATTAATTACACAGTTTCCAGTACTAATGACCACCATGATGGACACAGAAAAACTTGACAGTTTACAAAGAAGAAGACAGAGAGCAGTCTCAAAGTGGCTCTGTAAGGATGAGTAATAGACAGATAGTTGACTATTTACATACAAGAATGCCCTCAAGAGAGATGTTTCTGAGTAGTCGGTGGGCTCATTTGTATACACATTCAATTTAATACAAAAATAATGAAGACAAGATTGAGGACACACAAATGTTAAAACAGGAACAGTTAACACCTTTTTCAGATGTTAATTTAAATAAAACATTCTTTACAAAAATTTCTGTTACTAAGTGGTAGCCTTGGCTGTCACAAACTCACTTTGTATACCGGGCTAGCCTCAAACTCATAGAGATATACCTGCTTCTGCCTCCCAGAATGTTAGGATTACAGGTGTGTTCCACTGTAATACCTCAACTTTTCTTATGATACTTTTAAAACAATTTTAAAATATAGATTTGAAGTAAATATTAGAGTGCAGACTTTAAGATGATGTAATTGCTTAATATTTTTCATAAAAAAGTTAATGTAAGTCTACTCACATACATGGACCATTTTATAAATCTAAGCCTGTCCTTGTAAAGGTTATATGACTGCATGGTGTACATGAAAGTATGCCTGTATTTTTGTATATACTAATGAATATACAAACATATTGTATGTTTGTATACAGATAGTTGGTAGGCAGAGGAAAAGATACATGGAAAAGAGACTGAAAAATTAGATATCAGAAATATGAGCCTAACTCATGAAACTCACAATGAACACAACAAATTTATTGTACTATAAATGAATCATGCTCAAATAACACTATGTAACATATTTTAAATAACAAAGCTAGGCATGATGTAGAGATTAAATTTCTTTTTTTTTCCTTTTTGTTTTTTTTTTTAATATTAGTTACAGTTTATTTACTTTGTATCCCTGCTGTATCCCACTCCCTCTTTCCCTCCCACTCTCACCCTCCCACCCTCATCTCCTCCCTGCCCCTTTCCAAGTCCACTGATAGGGGAGAATCTCCTCCCCTTCCATCTGATACTGGTTTATCAGGTGTCTTCAGGAATGGCTGCAAAGTCCTCCTCTGTGGCCTAGCAGGGCTGCTCCTCCCACGGGGGTGTGGGGAGGAGGTCAAAGAGCCCACCATTGAGTTCATCATGTCAGAAACAGTCCCTGTTCCCCTTATTAGGGGACCCACTTGGATACTGAGCTACCAAGGGCTACATCTGAGCAGATGTTCTAGGTTGTATCCACACATGGTCCTTATTTGGAGAAACAGTCTCATAAAAGACCCCTGTGCCCAGATATATTTGGTCCTTGTGGAGCTCCTGTCCTCTCCAGGTCATATTAACCCCCCCCCTTTTATGATTTCCTGTAATCTGCTGAAGGTTTAGTTATGAGTCTTAATATCTGCTTTGATACACTGCTAGGTAGAGTCTTTCAGAGGCCCTCTGTGGTAGGCTCCTGTCCTGTTACTTGTTTGCTCCTACATCCAATGTCCATCCCCTTTCTAAGTGAGGATTTGTCATCGTACTCTGGGTTCTCTTTCTTGTTTATCTTCTTTAGGTGTATAGATTTTGATCTTGAAGAAATAACTGCACAATTTACCTACGTAAAGTATACTTTTCCTCAAAAGGAAGTCCCATATCCACTGTATTCATAATCTCCCATTCCATGTAATACCCCAGCCCTATCCATCGAGAAACCTATTTTCTACTTCTAAGGTCTGTTCAGGTCATTTCGTATAAATTGAAGCATATAACATCTCTCCTTCATATAACATGTTTCCAAGGCTCAATCAAGCCTTCAGAAGCTCTTTCCTTGCCCAGGGATGGTCCTTTATGGAAAAAGCACATGTTTATCAGGTAATGAACACCTGGGTTGTCTAATTGGAACAATGATGCTTGAACACTGAAATGCAGATTGAGGATCTCTAATCTGAAGATCCAAAATTTGAAACACACTTAAGAGTGTTCAATGCTTAAAACTTTTGTGATTTGGAGCATATCGGAGTACAGACTTCAGGATAATCATGTGGTAAAGTCTATTAAATAATATAAAATCTCAAAAAGAGCCAAACAATCCAGTCCAAGTATTTTAGACAAGGATTGGTAAGCTTGTGTGGCCATGTTTCCCTTTCTCCTAGCTATCTGCCAAGCCATGGACTGCTCAGTCATATGGTGAGTATATATTTATCTTTTTGAAGAAATGCCAGAATGTCTCAGTGGTTGTAGCACTTTATATTCTCAGCAACCACTCATGAACTGCTAATTTCTCCAGTACTCCAGGAACCAAAACTGATATTTTCTATCTTCAACCACATCCATTTTGGTGTGCACAAAATGTTACTGCCTCATGGTTTTGATTCCTACTCCCCTGGTGGTCAATGCTGATAATTTTGTTTATTTTATTTTAAAATCAGATCTTTTTAATTAATGGGTTGCAGAGTAGTTCTTTATATACTCTATGTATAGGGTATTTACAAACTTCTAACATTCTTTGCATTGCCTTTTTTATTTTCTTTATGTAGTCTCTCGTTAGTTTCACAAGTTTTAAATTTGGATTGTGTTTAGATATGCATTTTTTACTTTGTTGCTTACACTTTAGGTCAGGAGTGTTATCACTTTTATATAGTAACAATTAGATTTGTTATTTTAGTATCATAAATAATATATTTCTTATACTTCCATAAAGAACCTACATTAGTTATTTCCAAGTGTATGGTACAGAATGAGGGTTAGAAAAAAATTAAAAAAAAAAAATGTGAACCAAAGCGTCCAGTCTTACTGCAGTTAATTCTTTAAGAGAGAGAATTTTCTCAGGTATCTGCAATACACTTCGAAATAGAGGTTCTTAGTTCTTCAAGGCGGGTTCCTATAACAAATAACAGAAGTAAGTGCCTGCTTGCAAGGGTACAAATCATTATTTAAACAACCTAATGTAGTTGTTATAGCTGGGAAAACGAAAGGAGAGCTGTTAAATAGTTTTTCAAATTCTCACACATAGACCAGTCTAATTTTTTGCCTGACTTCAGTGACTCCGATCTTGATTATCCTTGGCAAACCTGGATGTATTCTATTGCCTACTAGTTCATAAACCTCAGCTGTCTTTCCTCACAAAACAGAGGGGTCAGTGAAGCTCTGTCTATAACACCCATCCTTGAGGAGACTGTGAACACCGATTCTGTCAGTGCATAATCAGATGGTCTTAGGTTAGAGTAACTGACACCATTCTTTAAAAGACAGGATTTGCAAGGAGGCAGTACCTGGACATTGGCAAAGTCAACGCGGTTGAGGTCACTGAGCATCTGGTTGATCTGGGAAGTGTTCTGAAGCACGGCGCGGGCTGCCTGGGCCAGGTGATTGAGCGATGTGTATCTTCGCAGAGTCTGGGCAAAGGCACTTACAGCGGCAACCTATGGAAACCCAAGCAAACGGGGTGGGTTGTGTCTAATTTTTCTCTTTTCTTCCCCCCACCCATTTGTCTCACAAAAGAAACTACTGCAGTCTCTAAATCTTGTTTTACTTCAGTCAAATTTAACAGATTTCTTTAGATACACTTCAAATTCATTTGGTAATTAGTTTATTTGTTAATTATATAGCAGTTATGATTCTTAAACAAAGAATTATTTAGTTTTGAGTACATTGAGGTCAACACTAAAACAAACTCCCACACTTTGACACCTGAGTGCAGCAATAATTAAACAAGTCTTGGAAGTTAATTGTTGAACCACAACAAGAAATTACATTGTTTTAAAAAGTAGGAAAATGTTTGCTTTAATTCCCTCCTCCACTTATTTTTTTTAGGACAACTAGAATAGAAACTAGACAAGTAAGAACATTTCTTTCTATTTGGAAAAGCAAACTGTAAAGATCTATTATTGTTAACTGGGCAAAAATACTTCTCAGAGCAGTGCCATTCACACTCATCCTTAGGACTTTAAGTTTACAAGTTGGTAGACTTGGTGAAACAAGTGAGTTCAAAGTTTTTATGACTGGATACATTTATCAGACCAGCAAGTAGAAGATCTCTCTTTGTCTCTTTGTCTGTCTCTACATAAAAATTTAAATTTCTTGAAATGGGCTATGAGGGAAATTTACACTGACCTTTGAAAACAATCTCCCTTCCATTCACCTCCACCATCCCCATGGCCTGAAATGCTGCCATGGGTGACAGTAACTCTTCCTTTGCTCCCAAGCTCCTAGGTAGAGTTAATCAACTGTGAGCATTGCTAGGAGACTAAAGGACACAACCACAGTGGTCAGAGTGTAACTCCCTACAAGTTTGTGTTCTTTCCTTTAACAAGGCTACAACTGGAAAAACTTGAAGGATGTTTCCTAAGGCTGTGGATTTCAGCCCTTGGCTATTTCACATCTAGATCTGATGACAACTTTTCATTATTGCTAGCTGTGGGATGCTTGATCATTGTTTTTCTCAACTCTGTTTGCATCTTTAGAAATAAACTTAGTTATTCCGTACACCCTTGCCATAAACCGTTCCTTTCCTTCCTTGTCCCCCAACACTATAGTGGTTGAATCCAGGGCGTTACACATACTGGCCAAGTGCTCTATGGCCCTACCTGGTGAATATTTGTTGTCTAATAAGACAGTGAATGAGCTAGCCCATGTTGAAAAATACCAAAGAGAATGAAAACAACAACTCTAAATAAATATCTAGTTCTCATGATCTCACAGAAATGCTAGATATGTAGTAGATGTGACTCCCAGTCTTCCAAAATATGCCAGAAACCTCAACATAGTTACAGGGACATATCAGATTGTACTAAGTTTTTATGGGTACATAAGAAGCATTTATTTGAACAATCAGTTGAGTAGAATAATGTGTTGACACTGTCAAGGTGGCTCATTTGAATGTGAGAAGTTTTATGACTGTATGGAATATTTACACAAGCACATATAAACTTGAAGAGATAATGGTTTCCCATTTTTATGGTTATATGCATTGAGTACACAGAATATACCCGGCACCAGGTTAAGTGTCTTCTGTATATTACATTGTTCAACAGCCACCTCAACAAGTTATGGTGTAAGAGGTTAAGCAGCTTGTGCAAGATGGTACAGAAACTTCTTTAAGGGGTTGTACATGGACATTTTAGTGCTATTGCTACTCACTAGAAAGTTCTCTCCTCAGCCGGGGTAAACCGTCTCATTGATTGAGAGCTCAGCAGAAAAACAGCTGCATATATGCAACAGTGAGAAAGCAGCAGCTATGCTCTACAACGGCAAACACCTAGATTAAATCTGAAATTTCACAAGATGGCCAATGGTGCAGGCAGTCTTCTAGGGCATTCACTTTGATGGTACTGAGTCAGTGATTTCAGCTATTTGAGGTATTATTAGGAATGCAACAGATTTTGAAGAAAAAAAGATACCCTGTTGGAGTCTAATGGTGGATACATTAACAAAAGCAACAAATGTGACTTTTAGGCAGCCAAGTGAAAGTTTAGTCTCTGTCTAATCTTGCCATGGGCTTATGCCAGAAAGGGGTAATATGGAATCTAGACTCCTCCAGGTCTGAGGAACAGCTCTGAACTACAATATCCATATGCTAGTACTACAAATTATTCTGTGTTACTTGTATATAAAGATCAGTTATAAGAATATTACTAAAGAGATAGTTTCTTAAGCAAGTGTAAACACACACACATACCCATACACACACGGGACATAACCATACCTTGGTTTGAATCATTCTCTGTGGAATATTGTTCATGGCATTTGAAAGCCAACCTTCAAGGCTTTTTGCAAAATTTCGAATGGCTTGGGTCAAGGCACCTGAATAATAAAAATAAAGGCAGAACAATAAAGATATCCAAGACTATTAATTTGAAGCTGGAGCAAGGGAAATGTATGTTTATACTATGTTCATAGCACATAGCAGATTTTATATTATTTTCATTGACTAAAGAGTAATATCATTTCTAATTTCTTAGTGCATCTAAAAATAATACTTTTGACTTTTAAAACTATTTTGTTCTCAGAAACTGATGGATACCTGTTGGAAAATGAAAATATTCAAAACTTTCTACTTATGACGACATATACCAGTTGTGAATATACTTTATGGGGTTTTCTACCTTGGACAAAACTTCATGAATAGTTTTGTAATCAAGGGGGCTAAGAATTTTCATTGTAAATTTCCATCTTGGTCTCAAACTCAATCTTATTTTATATTGTTAGTTAAAATGAAACACAGTGCAGAGCTTTGTTTTTGTCTATATATGATGTTTTACCATAAAGCCTATGATTTGGAGTGTTTAAACTTTGTTGAAAGTAGAGTAAAATTTAGAACTGTCTGAGCCAAAATTTTAAATGACTATTCCAATTCCACATGGTAGGTAGAGCTAAAAGATCAGTGTGTTAAAGCTGCTGTCATGGAGCCATGTTACTAAGATATTATCAAAACAACCAATCCTAGATTGTTAATGCCTGTAATAGGGACAGGTCCCATGATAGAACTTTATAGTGGTCATGAAATGACGAGAAGCATCTTGAGTTATCATTGCTAACTATGTCAAAAAGGATCTGCTCACTGAGTCTGTTCAAAATGTTATTCAATGTTACTTTAATTTCTTTGTGTCTATATGAGGGTTATATTTAGGTATATATTTAGGTGTTTAATAAATGCTTAAAGCACACACAACACAAAACTACACTCTAAGTTCCACACTGTCTGGTAGATACCCAGGTCTGTGGTATACTGTGAGAAAGAAGTTCTCTTTTGGCCAACTATCCATGCCGAACGTACAACAAGACTGGAGTCCTTACGCTTTCCTTTCTATGCTCATGGGAGCTCTTATTGGTTACTTTTGCCAAAACAGGTTTTTAGAGGGAATTTGGCATATTCAAGTTACAAAAAGATTTAAAATTCAACAATAATAAAAAACTCAGTTTTTATTGTTGATGTTGTTGTTTTAACTTATGTAACTGGATGGTAGAGATTGAAATTGCCTCAATATTGATTAGAAAAGAATACAGACTCTTAACCAGGCTGAACTGGAAATTTCTTGAGAGGAAATCTTTTGAAATCTTGAAAGCATCCTACCTTAGCCAAAACAGAAAGAAAAGAAAAGAAAAAAAACCCACTATCTTTCTGTTGTTTAGAGTCATGGAGTGCAGGCATGAATGGAAATGAAAAGGGTGAAAAAAATTAACAGCCTGTTTTAAAATTCTGTTAAGTTTTATTCAAGGTATAATATGGCAACTTACATGTTCCATTTGTTCTATACTTAATATAATAATGATTTAATTATAAAGGACCCCACTAATTCTAATGTTATTTTTAAAGTGTTCCACACATACCCTATTTTATCTAGATATTTTTGATGGAAAGGAGATTATAACATAAAAAGATACATTTTGTATATTAAAAAGTTTAGGTATTTACTTTTTTGTACTAAATGATATTTTAGCCAACCTTTTATTATATTCCCAGTTGCCAATTTATAGTGTTACCAGTTGAATTCTTATTCAATAATTCACACTTAATTTCCTTCTTCTATGTTTCGGGTGAATGTATTTTAGAATATAGGCGCTTCAGGCTGACTTTAAATTAGTATGATGTGCAGACTTTTTAGCTAAAAAAAGAAATCCCATCTGGACAGAAAATGGTAGAGTGAAGTACTAGTAGCCAAGAAATACAATTTTTAAAAATAAAATTAAGTTTGTTCTCTCTGTAGGGATTCATATAAAATCGAAATGGTGCAGACTGACTCTGACAGCTTCTAAAGACTCATAAATGGATGGTTTGGTATTTAAAAATCTATTCCAAAGCTAAGCTGCCTCAGCCTGCTCAAGATCAGTATTAAAATGCACCTCACCCGGCAGTAGCTATCTACATTGTATTTTAAGCATTACATTGTTGAGCCTTACTGTAAAATGGAAATTAAATTCCCTACATTTCTTTTGTAGAGAAGCATATTAATGCATCTTGTAATTTCAGAGAAATGAAACGATTCCATTTTCTGGTGAGTGTAGAGACAAACTCTTTGACAGACTATAAACCACTTTTCTAATCACATTTTTTAAAAAGACAAAGGGCAAGTATATTATATACTTAAAATTCCAAGGCTTAAAGTAAACTACAATTGGTGCATGATCTAAATTAGGGAACTGTTAAACTCTTATAATGCTAAGACAAAAGCACATGGTTGCAGAATTGTGTAATGAGTAATGGTGCTGTTGACCCGCCTTGAAAAAAAAATAAAGAACTGACATCCCTGCTAGTATCTCAGGAGAGAAATGGGGTGTCCATAGCCAGATGTCAGAGGCTAATGAGCTAGCCTATGCAACTTCTTTTAAACATCTCTAGAGATTAACACTTGGAGCACAAGGAGCAGGAGAGTAGTGGGAAAACCAAATTCTGGAACAAAATCCAGCAGAAATCGACATAGTGAAAATTTCTGTGACAGTATCATTTTTTATCAACCTTTTCAGTCACATAACCTGGAATAGTGTGGGACACGTGAGCAATATATAAAGTGTTAAGATAATGCCAGTGGGATTTCTTTTGTTTTTTACTTTCTTCTCCATGTATTAATGCACACTGATTGGCATAGCTTGTAAATGTGTAGAAGCATCAATTTTAAGCAAGTGAATGTATAAAAGAATTTATACCTTTCACTGTTTCTTTGTCTTTACAAATATAAACACACAAATGTTAACAGCTTCCTGTTTTCTTCTACTAAATTCTATTTATATACTTTCCATAGTAGTGTAACAAATAATTGGTGAGTAGCATTTTTAAAGTACATAGCTGCCAATGTCATGAGCTAAAAGGTTGCTTTTACTTTATTAACATCACAGTCCCATTTTTTTCCAAGTCAAGGTCACTAGTAAGGCTCATCCAAATGAAGGTTTAAGTAGTCCGACTGCCTCTAACAGTGTGTATAGTAGCATTTACATCTACAAGTTCAGAAGCCAGTTTTGTTCACTACAACGTGGTTACTTAAAAAAGTTATGAGTGATTCATGCATTTCCCATTTGCTTCAAGGTTGGGCACAATGCTTGTGTAGATTTTTCTCTCAGAATCCTAGTTAACCATCAGTGTAAATGGAAACTGAACTTAAGATAATACAGGTGACAGAGCCTGAGCTTTTATAAAGGAATTCAACTCTACTGGAAACCACAGTCAATCCATTTCAAACTCTAAGCAACCATGAAAGGGAGCAGCCTGCAAATGAGATTTGAATATTTTTTGGCTATGTGCTGTGGACTAAAACCTGAGTAGAATAATTTCACATGGGTGACTAAGCTAATGGTGTTCTTGCAATTAGTTTAGTGAGGGTATCATAGCTGTAGGTTAGGTTTTTTTTAAATAATAATAATGTAAAAGACTAGAAAACATGTAATTTCCCCTTTAGTATAGTGTCACTCTAGCCTTCTTTCATGCAATATTCTCTATGCTACATGTTTTTTATTTGACAAATTTAAATAAAATTAGGATCATTCCTGATGGCAACATCAATCCCCAAAATTTCTTGGGTGGTATGTATGAGAACAAAAGCATCCGTACTTGTCTCCATTTAACTTACTAGGAATGGGTCTAAGGACGTCGGGGATGAGAATCTCCACCAGAGCCTGGTACATCCCATGGTCACAGTTACACATCCATTTCAGGATAGACTCATGTTTGCACAGAGTTATCAGCTTTGCTTTCGGAAGTCGACTTTCTATTTCACTCAGATTGCTGGTGTGAATAAATGTCGCAAATGAATAGATGGCAAATGAGGATAAAACAGAAAATGGACTTTAAAAAATAGTTTATCAAATATTACTGAGGTTAGAACTATAGCATCACTGCACTGGGGTCATATGGCTGGATACAAATGTATGTATACATACAAACACACCCCCAGAGCGACCTGCACACATTAATATTTTCTTATGGTCTGAAAGGCAGACAGGGTGCTAATGTACTAGCATGACATTTATCTAATAGTTCCCCAAGTTAATAAAGTGGGAGCTATACACACACTAACCTCAGCAGAGCAGTCTGTGGTTTATCCCTAGGCTGTTCAAAGCATCAGTCTACTCATTGTTATCAAGTGAAGTTCACAACTGGTATACATATCTCTAATTTATTAGCAGTGACATCTACTTCAGCATGAAAATAAATCAGAAAACCATATTGATTCTGACCTTGATTCAGTAATAGTAGTGCCGTCAGTTGGAGTAGAGGGAGAATAGCGCCAGAATGTTTGCCACAATTTTTCTATCAGGCTAAACTGAAGATTCACAACAACGTCCAATATTGCCTAAAAACAAAATGACCAAACCATAATACTTGCTTTACTTCCCCTTGTTTGTTCTTTTACCATCAGATGCTCCCGCTAAGGCAGCTACAATTCCTACATGGTATGAACCATCCCGTATGTATTTAACTCCTTCCATGACTGATATCTTGTTTCTAGGGACTCCCACTAACCACATGTACCTACTGAACCTTGAAATCAGGCCACTGCAAAAACAATAACTAAGGACAGTAGGCACCAAAGGCAGACTGCAGACTCAAGACTTTGTCAGATTCAAAGAACAGTATAGTATCTAAAATCACTAGCTCTCATATCAATTACATATTGAAATGACCATATATTGCACTTCAAAGATATAGTAAAACAATATAAAATCAAATAATTTAGTAATCATTTATATTTTGAAATACTAACACCACCATATTCCAATGACTCTAACAAAAGAACAAAAATAGGTAGTAATGATTTGGCTGTAGAGTGTGTTCTTGTTGAAATGAAAAGATTGGGTTTTTTTAATTTTAATTTAATTTTATTTTTAATTACACTTTATTTACTTTGTATCCCCCCTCTAGTTCCCTCCCTCCTCCCTTCCCAATCCTCCCTCCCTTCCTCTTCTCCACACATGCCCCTCCCCAAGTCCACTGGTAGGGGAGGGTTTCTTTTTCTTCCTTCTGATCCTAGTCTGTTAGGTCTCATCATCAGGAGTGGCTGCATTGTCTTCCTCTGTGGCCTGGTAAGGCTGCTCCCCCCTCAGGGGGAGGTGATCATAAACTAGAACCCCTGCACAGATGTAGCCCATGGCAGTTCAGTGTCCAAGTGGGTTCCATAGTAATGGGAACAGGGACTGTTTCTGACAAAAGATTGGGTTTTAAAGACTCCAAAAGAAAAGTCCAAACATTAGCTACTCATGTTTATATTGTTTCCATGTTGAAATAACACACTGTATTTCAGAATGTTTGGTGGTTTGTATGATGACCCCATAGTCTCGGACATTTGGCTACTTGTCCTCAATGGACAGCACTGTTTGGGGAAGCTTAGGAGGTGTGGCCTTGTTGGAGGACAACAAGGTGGGCCTTGAGAATTTTAAGACTTGTGCCATTTTGAGTTCTCTATCTGTATTCTGTGCTTGTGATTCAAGATTTGAGTTTCAGCTTCTTGCCCCTGCTGCCCTGCCTCCACTAGGTGTCATATCTCCCTGCCATGACAGTCTATTGTCCCTTGGGGTCCCAAATAAACTCTTTCTTCTATAACTTTTCCTGGTCATGATATTCTATCGCAGCAAAAGAAAAAAGAAAACATGTACTACTTATGTGATCAACTGAACTCTGTATACTTTAGATACATAAAAATTAATAAAAGTTGATAATAAAAAATGATACAATAGCTGATAAATAGTTTATATATTATATTTCCTTGATGAAATATAACATTTCAAAGATTTGGGAGAAAATAAAAATTAATAATGTTCTTATTTTTATATTCTATTTTAAATGACAAGGCATAACATTAAAAATGTATTAAATTTGAAAGTAATTAATATTTATATCACCTCCATGTTAGGTTACATTGTTTTCAACTCTGTGTTAAATAAGATGTTATTAAAATCCAATCCAATCTAATGTAATCAGGACATTCTCACACGGACATGCCCACAGGCCAGCCTGATCTAAATAATCCCTCTTTGAGACTCTCTTCCAGGGTAAATATAGAGAACTCGACAAATGAAACTGTCACACCACTCAGCTTACTCCAGACCAGGAAGGACAAAGCACTCCAACACCTGTGTTCTCGGGTGGGTGACTGTGGGGCATCCAACACCTGTGTTCTCGGGTGGATGACAACTGGACATCCGAGAAGGCAGACATTAAGAGTGATTAGTTGCCCAGGTGTGGAAGATGGGGATAAGGTTTGCACTAACTCTTTTCAAGGCTGCTGATCAAGGGTCCTAGCCAGGCAGAAGTAACATATGAACTGGAGTCAAGAATCCTCTAGGTAGCAATATCCTCCTGAAATTAAAAGGGATACCCATAAGAGCCATATTTGGCCATATAATAACCTGCATTCTCCACCACAGCATACAATCTTACTTCTGTACACTCCTTTTATAGATCAGCTTTACAGTACTTTTTTCTAACTGTGGGGTTCTTGCCTTGAGTTTTACTTTAAGTTTAGTTTCTAGAATCAATTTTCAGGTGTTTTCTTTTTTCTTTGTTGATGATGTCAGTAACTGTCACCTACTCTACTGACTTTTGATGAGCATACTTAATTTCAGTCTGCCAGTGCAAACTATTTATATAGAACTTTCAGAGAGCAGCAAACAGGAAGCCAAAGGAAAATTTTTCTGTCATTATGCTGAATGTAAAAGGATGAAGTGCAGAGGCAGTACAAGTCAGCAGAATGGGTATGATACCACCAATAACTGAAAACTAACAAGATCCCACCAGGATCTAAGAAAGTCCGCAGAAGGCAGAGAATATGGGGGCATCCTAGAGTTCATCTGAATTTTTAGGAAGAAGTAAGCTGCATCATCATAGTTCTAGGATGTGCCCCTTATATGGATCTGGCTTAAAGATTGTGACAACACCCTGAGGCTGATTCAGACATTAAGCATGTGAGTGGAGGAAATGTTCTGAGAACAAGCAGGGAATGCTGCAAGTTGTCAGAGAGTGAAAATGAAGCAACCTAATTATAAAAACTTTCAGTAAGACTAAATAACAGGAAAAGGAGGCTCTGAAAACAAGGTAAACACAGTTGTCCCTCATTTCATATGAAATCAAAACCTCCCCAGAAGGAAGTTCTTACATTTGCTCTCTGAACTGCAGCTTAGGCATATTTCATGAGGTGTCTCTAAAGTATTAGACAATTAATGCTTTAGATACCGCCAAGACTAAAACTAATGATTGTAAACATACCTTAATAAATACAGACAAGAATTCCAAACAGCAGAACAATCCTTCCTTAAAAATATAAACTGTGGAAAATATGGAGTAAAATAACGCAATTTCAGCGCATCATAAATCCCGTATTTTCAGATTAATATCAAATTAACTCTTTGAAAATGACAGCAACATCAGCCTCATGTAAAGCAGCTTTGTAAGTGACTAAAATACTATCATTTTTCATCCAATTTTCAATTATTGAGGCAAATAAAAATCAAAATAATCTATATTGTACCAACTTATGGCAAATGACTACAGGATTGAATCTGAGATACAGGCAGCTTTTTTTTTTCATCTGTAAAAATCAGAGTTTTTCTCTTCTAAACATACCACTCTGCTCCACGAGAGATGGTATGAGCACTGATTACTTACAAATGGGGTTTATTTTGTGGACTGTCATTTCCTACACAGATTAATTATATTACGAGTGTCCCATTTCTTCACATTGATTCATCACAATTGGAATTTTCATGAAAGTTTTATAATCTAAATACTATTTTAATCTTATTGGAGGCGTCTGTTGCTTAGAATGATCTCACTGTACACTCTTTAGCAATGTAAATAATTATACTCCAATTTACACTCTGAATAAATGAGTCACTCAAAAAAATCTGAATTATATTTGTATAAGCTAAGCTGCTTACGGACAGCTTTATCTGAATACAGACAACCAAGGAATTGTTTAAAGAATCTTCACATAATTTTCATTGAATACGATGTGTAAAAGGAATTTTTCTCCATGTACATAATGATGATCTAGAAATACTCCAATACTCAGGAAAATATCAAAGGAAGATAAATACTGGATATGATGCCAGAAGTGTTGGGAGATGAGTAAGGTATGTTGAAGAACACTCCATCATAGATGCTGATAAGGAGAGGACTCATTCTTGGTTGTCAGTAACCTAGCATCTCTGACAAGCACTCTGGTTCACTCAAGTACTCTTATTTCTGGAGCAAGGAAAAAAATCTATCCATGCTTTTAAACTGAAACTTCCTATTTCATCCTTTGCTGCCAGCTGTCAACAGTCAGGAGAACTTCTTCGGAAATTACAGGCTACTCTTCAATTTGCAATCAGATCACAAACACTCCTAGAATAAAGTTAGCTAAATTCTAAAACCACTAAAGAAAACTCTGTGCAATACATCAGCTCCTTTCTACCAGGTGAATTTGAGATGTATAAATGTATTGGAATGGAGAAGGCCTCCTTCCTAGACAATGTCAGCAATGCTAACATGAGAGGGAGAATAGGAGTAAGGGAATAAAACACCAAGAGAAGCCTTAAGCAACCAAGCCCTCAAACAATCTATACAGTCTTAACCTGAAACTTATTTCATCCTTTACTGTTAACACTCAGATGGAGCTTTCTAGAAATCACAGCGTAATCATTCATCTGCAGGCAGATCCCATACACTCCTGAGACAAAGCTACTTAAATTCTAAAATCGGTGTAAAGAGTCCCTAAAAAAAAAGACCTAAAGTACTTATTAAATATATGTTCACATTATTTTTCAATAGTATCATACATTTGTGATATTCAAAAGGGTCCACTGGAAAACTGACTCTCCTGAGCATGGCCTCCACTTTTGTTTGTTTTTTGTAAAGTTCTATATAGTTACTTTTCCATTGCTGTGATAAAACACCATGACCAACACAACTTACAGAAGAAAGTTTATTTGGGCGTATGGTTCACAAGAGTTAGAGCCCATGAAGGCATAGCAAAGCCAGAAGCAAGAAGGAAGGGGGTGCATCTTGAATTATAAGGACAAAACAGATAGAGCAGACTCAAAATGGTGGGAGCCTTTAAACTCCTGTGACCCATCTCCAGTGATAAACATTTTCCAAAAGACCACACCTCCTAAGCCTCCCATAACAGCACCACCAACTGGAGGCCAAATGCCCAACAGTATGAGGGACGTTTCACTCAAGCCACCACGTCCCACGTCCTGACCCTCATTATAGCATAGCCATATCATAAAGCAAAACACATCTAGAGCAACTTTTAGAGTCCTCATAGTTTTTCAGTTTAAAAGTTGCAGTCCAGAGTCTCTTCTAAGATTCAAGGCAATCTCTTAATTGTAACCACTCGTAAAATCAAAATTACATATCTCTAATATATAATGGCACAGAATATACATCACCATTCCAAAAGAAAGAAACAGGGTAATAACAAGAAAATACTGCATCAAAACATGACTGAAAAATATTACAGCAAACATCAAATTCTCTAATGCTACAACTGATGTCAAAGGGCATAGATGGCTCTCCCCTCTAGTTCTCCTTCCTCTCTTGGGCTGGTTCCACACCCCAATGTGCAGCTCTCCTTGGCAGGTGTCTCATCACTCTGCCATCTCCAACATTTTAGGGTCTCATTACAAGCCAGGGTTTACCTACACAGCTTCACATTCTGACCTTTCAGGGCCCCTTCCCTCTTAGAGCCTCCAGGCAGGGATTTCCTGCCACATGTTGCCTGGGCTCAGCAGCTCTGTGAAACCAGAGGGAGATTCCACAACTTCGTTATCCTTCTTGACTCCAGAGCCATCCCCACAAGGACAACACAGACAAGTTGGGCTGTCAGAGTCGGATGTACCCTGACACCCTTGATACATATTAGTAGCAGCTTTTGATTGCTGTTGCTTTCCAGGAGCCTAAGAAATATAAGAGGTCTTGCCCTAAGAGGACCTTCCCTTTCTTGGATTGCAGATCTGACCTATCCTTAATGGCCCTAATCTCCTTAACAACTGCAGTCTCTCTTACATACAAGCCTTGGCAATAACATTAAGCCTTTCAGTGTCCTTTTGATCTCTGTACATTTTGTATGTTTTTCTGCAGCACCTTTGTTCTTTTTCATTGTAGGCCTGCTTGTGAATGAGTAATAATAAATGAGACCGAGTTGATAGTATGCTATCTAGAAATCTCTTCTGCTAATAATATGAGTTCAATACTTTCAAATTTAGCCTTAGGCAAGTTCTTGGGAGCATGGGCAAAAACCATCCAATTCTTTGCCACCAAACCAAAGGAACAGTCTATAATCCAGTCAAATATTGTTCTACTCTGAAGCCTCTTCAGCTGTGCTTTGACAGTCCACATAGCTCTCAGCACTATTGTCTTTGAAGCTCTTACTAGACTGACCCTATTAAGCCCCATTTAAAACTTTCAACCCCTTTTCTAGTCCAAAATTCCAAAGTCTTCTACATTCCTCCAGAAACTAAGATAGTTAGGTTCTTCACAGCTAACATACTCTCTAAGACTGATTTCTGTATTAGTTATCTTTCTATTGTGATTGAACACCATAACCAAGGCAATTTATAGATGGAAGAGGTTATTTGGGACTGTGGTCCAGATGATTAGAGTCCATGAAAGCAGTCCAAAGATGTGGAAGCAGGAGTAGAAAGTAGAGGGTTCACCACAGGCACAAAGCAGAAGAAGTAACCTTGAAATGGCCAAGTGTTTAAACTCTCCAAGCCCACACCTCCAGTAACACTGTAATAAGGCCACACACCCCTAGGCCTCCCTAAGCAGCACCACTGGGGCCAAGTGTTTAAACACCTAAAAGTAAGGGGTGATTCAAACCATCATAGACATCATTAACATTTTCTTACTTTTCCTTGTAGAAAGACGTTAAGGTCTTTTTCACTCAAACAACATGTTACATGAGTTTTCTAGTTTTCTTTTTGGCTTTAACATTAAACATCTTGGAGCTCATTTCATTTGAGTTCATTTAGGGTTTTCAGTCCTAAGAGCATATAGTAGTCCAAACTATAGATTATAGCAGACTTAATTGCTCTTATAATTAGATATTGAAGCTATTAGCAACCTCTTGGATCAAAAAAAATGTAATAAATTCCCTTGCATATTTGATGTGTAGGGAAGAGACCCAGAAGTAGAATTGCTCTATCAAAACACATAAAGCTCAGTTTAAGAAGTGGAGAATAAATTGTATTCTTACTCTCACTCATCCTTCACTTTGCACTCTCAGACAAGAAAGAAGGATTTTTATTAAGTATTCAAAGAAATGCTCAAAATAACTAGTACTAACTTCTCTGTTCTCTAGGGGAAAAATTTGATTATTTTGTTTTAACAAGTTATGTGGCAAAACTTAGTGTGTGCTCAAACTATGCTTAAGTGTCTTACCTCACAGTGCTCTCGATAAAGACTCTGCAGTGATTTGATATCCTCAAAGGTAGTACCATCTGGCAGAGAAGAGATTTCAACTTCTCCAAACTCTGGAAGTGCTCGAGATGCATCTGTTACCATGACAACACAACAGAAAAAAGCTATTGTGGATGCTGTCAATTACAGATTAATGAGGGAAATTTTCAGAAGACTAAAAAGGAAAGAAAATTTAGAGATCAGAGGGCCAAAGATCATTGACTTTCAAATTAATATTTTCTAGCCAGACTTAGTAAGATTTTTAGCATATAACATAAGAATGAATGGAGTATACTTGTGAATTTTGTATGAACTAAGCTTTATTCTAATTAAAATGGGCATTGGATAGGTTCTTAGTGAAAAATAAACAACCTGAGCTTGCCAGTAGCAATTGTAGTTATTTTTATTATTACACTATTCAACCATATAAAAATAAACATACCCTTAAACTCATTATGTTCATAGCTTTTACATAATAAAGTTATAAAACTAATAGCCAAAAAGTACAAAAATAACCTTAACAACATTAACTTGGTAAATGATGCTATCCTGCTGTCACATCACCTCTCCCAACATGAGCACAGTGTCACCTGCCATCGCACAAGTCTTCTGAGAAGACCCTTCCGCCAACCTGCTCTTTTTGGTGGCTACCTGCCCCGTTACCCTTCTGTTTTCAAATCACTATGACAGTTCCTATTGCACAAGAACATCATTTAGCCCTCTATTGATGACACTATAGTTTACATAGCACACACTCTCTCACTTTTTCTCATAGCCCTGCACAATTCGTAATGCACTTTTGTGCGTTCCTTACCACAAATTCAACATTAAATAAAAAATAGTAATCACTTATAGATCGTAGAAAATCTAAACTGTTTTTAATATTTTTTGGAAAATTAAAACTAAACTACAGCTACCTAATAAAAAGTGATATTGTTTTAAAGCTCAGTGGTCAATTAAGACTGTATCTGAGCACTTTGATTTAGGAAAGGCTGCTGTAACAGTTTCAAGTTCAGGAGCTTTCTGACCTGGTCTATTCCAGATGTTTTCATTGGCAAGCGCACATGCACACAGACACGCATGCACACACCGTACACACACACAGACACATATGCACATGCACGCACACACAGCGAGACACACACACATGCGTACAGATATACAAACACGTACTCACATGTGTGCATACACATACACTCTGACAGCATCTCTTTATCCTGACCCACTGTTTGGAGACTGCACACCCTCATCTATGAAAGTGCTGTCCACTGAACTGTCACTTTTTCTCCTTTGGCTCCAGTGTAAGTATTCAAATGTTTAAGCTCTACTTCCAGACACTTTCAGGAACAACAAACGGGAATACTCTCTATAAAATTATAAAATCGGAAGCACCGTATTCAATTTAAAAGAATAAGTTATTTAAAATGTTTATAATTTTTCTAATCTAACAATATGGATATGCAACTTTGTACATGGGAAATGAGAATTCTTTTGGGCTGGACATTATTTCTGAAATAAACACAACAATGATTTTGATCACAAAAGCCAACACTAATATAAATGCTTGGAAACACTTTCAAAGCACTGAGATTTTTAAGACAGATGCATTCAAGATTCCACATAGCTTAATATTTCAATGGAGATGAACTAGAACTATCATTTAAATGTCATCGTTTCAGCACCAAATCACCTCCCCCTTTATATGGAGATAACACCTGAAGACATTCTACTTGGAGAAGAGACCACTATTGTTCTCTTCAAAATCCTAATAGCAACTAATATGCATTACACCTTAACATACCTAAAAACTGTTGATGATGTTGACTTTGGGCAATTACAGTTTGCTCAACAGATGTGCCTGTCTGTTGGCCACTTCCTGTGAAACCATCTGCAACCCCATCCACTTTCTGCATAGGCTTGTACCTAAAAATATTAGACGGGAAAAAACAAACAAACCAAATTATTCCTTGCTTCATTGTACTATCCAAACTTTTAAGGCGTTCGGTTTTTATCTAGTTCTGTTAATGTCTCAAGATAGTTGTCGAATGTTTCTTCTTGATACTCTCATGAAGTTATGTGCATACATTTTTTTCCAAATATTAAAAGAAAAAGGGGAGGGAGATCAGAAAGAAATTCATTTGTGGAAATCCAGAAATTGATGTAAGAATGAAAGAATTATGAGGCATTTCTTTGGACAATAGAGGCAAAGATTCTTGTGCCTATAGTTGTAGGACACATTGTGAAAGTAGCTTGTGGTGGCCATCAGCTCAAGGTAAAAAATATAAATACACTGGAATTTCATTATGAACCAAGATCAAAGAGTTTGCAAAGAAATATCAATGAAGGGTTTTTAGTTAATATACCTACAAATCCCATCAGACTGCTCTTCACATTTCCTAAAGCCTCTTATGCATCTCAACACATCCATCTCCCTGATTATTATCAACAGTTGCAAATACAAAGACCAGAAGTTTCGGTATGCAACAAAATAAGAATTCACCTATAAAGCTAGTTTGTCTAATTAGAGATAAAAGAACTTGGGGTAGGATTTAGCTCAGTGTTAGGGCACTTGACTAGCAAGCACAATGTTCAGGGTTCCCCTAAACACAGGGCAAAAATCATGCCCACAAAGAGCAATCAAAGGCAGAGTGGTGTGCTTTTAGGTCCTAGTTCTAAACTTTATGTATGTTCCTTGCTACTAAAATAGATAAAATGTGCCATAGGGGATAAAGACCACACTTCTTGGAGACCAAACATCACAAACATTGCCACATCACAACCCTGCCAGCACCACACCACCACACCATCCTTACCACCAGCACCAGCACCACCATCATCATTACCACAAGGCTCAGCACCATTGCCATCATCACGAGCATCAGTGTAGCCACCAGCACTGCCACCATTGCACCACCACAAGCATTACACCATTACAACATCGGCATCACCACCAGCAGTACCAGAATCACCACCAGCACCAACACCCGCACCACCATACCATCACAAGCACAACTCCTAGCAGCAGCCCAGCCCTATCTCCAAAAGCCTCTAAAAATCTCCCTTAAGCAAGCACAGACTACTCATGTAGTGAGCATAGTTTTTCTTTTGCCCAGAATGTACTTTTCATCATTTCACATATTAAAATCAATCAATCAAACAAACAAACAAACAAGAACAATAACAAAACACATGTCTGACTATAGCTCCTCTGCATATATGTTACAGTTGTGAAGCTCCATGTTCTTGTGTGATTCCTAACATTAGTTGCTGGGGCTGTCTCTGACTCTTTTGCCTGCCTTTGGGACTCTTTTCCTCCTACTGGGTTGCCTCATCCAGCTTTGATGTGAAAATAGGTGCCTGGTCTTATTGTGGCTTGTTGTTCCCTGTTTGGTTGAAGCCCCTTGAAGGCCGGCTCTTTGATGAGGAGAGATAAAAGGGCGTTGGGTTGACATGGAGAAGGGAGGGTTGAAGGGAGGAGAAACTGCAGTTGGGATGTGATATACAAAAGAATAAAAAGAAAGGAAAAAAAGGAGGGATCAATGAGTTTTTGCTAATAAAGGAGCCAGCTGAGCTTTGTTATTGGACTCAAAAAGAGACCCCTAGTAGCAGAGGCCATAGAGACTGAAGAGGACACCCTCTACCTAGTCTAGTCTCCTAGGAGAGGGATGGGAGCATCAATCCATCCACAAAAACTTCCACCCCAAATTTACCCTGCCTAAAAGATGTGAAGGGATTTATGGAATGCCAACCAATGGCTCACTCTCCCGGGAGTGCCAACCCGATACTGTGAACAACACTCTGCTAAACTTGGAGACAGGAGCCTGTCAGGGTTGTCCTCTGAGAGGCTCTACTCAGCAAAGTCTCAAAAGAGATGCCAAGACTCACAGCCAAACATTGCACAATGCATAGGGAGTCTTGTGGAAAAGTGGGAGGGAAGAGAAAAGGACCTGGAGGTGACAGGAACTCCACAAGAAGACCAATGAGGCCAACTAGCCAGGGCTTGGAGGGGCTTGCTGAGACTGAAGCATCAACCAAGGACCATGCAGGAATTGGACCTAGGCCTCCTACAAAGATGTAGCAGATGGGCAGCTGAGGCTTCACATGAGTCCTCTGCTAAGGGAAGTGGGCACTGCATTGGACACAGACTCACTTGCCAGCTTTTGATCACTTCCCCATGGCAGGACTATGTTGCCAGGCCACAGGGGGAAAGGACATGTTCAGTTTTGATGCAAGTTGATGAGCTGGGATGGATGGGAAAGGGAGCTCCCCTCTTCCTCAGAGGGAGGAAAAAGGAGAGTAGTACTGGGAAAGGAGGAAGGATGGGGCTACAGGAAAGATGTAAAAAAAAAAAAAAAAAAAAGCTTGGTTATTTTTGATGGTGATTACAAGAAAGTTCTGGAAGGATATGTCAATACTTATTATATCTTATGACACTAATTACTGCTGGAATTTTGTATGTTTGTATATTTGCATGTTTTTTCTTGTTTCTTATACCAAAAAAGTAGTAAAATACTATGCAAAAGGAGGATAATGAAAATAAAGGATTTTAATTTTTAAAAAATGCCAAAACCATAATTTTATTATCTAGGAATATCTTCAATCACATTACAGTGTTTGTCCTTTGATCCTTCCATTTCTGTCTTTAAAAAAAGAAACAGTGTTTTCAGCACCGAGATATTTAACCCTTACACTAATATCTTAATTCAACTGATATGTGGTCATTAGGAATGTCAATGCCCCTAACACATGAAAAGAACACACTTAAAAGATGTCACTATTTAGTCAAAAGATAGTAAATGACTGGACCATACTAGCACCATACTAGCAATGCTCAGATGCCCTGACAAAATGATTCAGTCAATGAAAAAGAAAGCCAGAGGACAGAGGACAAACCAGGTACAGTAAATATCATTCTTCATATAGTTTCAGCGATATTTCCCTCAAAAACACAATATTGGTTGCTGTTCTCCAATGACAGAAAATAACTCGGACCTGGTCTTTCATTTCATGGGAAAACCTGCAAATTATTTTTGCTGTGGCTGTGCTCGGAGTCAGGGAAGCACTGGCACTGCGATGCTTCAAGAGCGGCACTCTGATCCTGCTCCTGCCTGTGGCTCTAAAGGGCTTAGACTATTCTCAGCACGTGTGCTGTGTACCCGTGTAGCAGCAGTGTGATGGCCATTCTGGGCTGGCAGACTTGAGTGATATCATGAAGAAAGTTGTGTTTGTCTGCTCATTGATTCATTCAGGGTTTAATTCGATTTTAGCTGAACTATTTTTTTTCAGATTTTTTTGTCTTTTTAATTTTTTTAAAAATTTATTATAATTTATTCACTTTGTATCCAGCTGTGGCCTCCTCCCTCCTCCCCTTCCAATCCTGTCCTCCTTCCTCTTCTCCTCCCATGCCCCTTCCCCAGTCTACTGACAGGCCGAACATTTTTAGATACAAAAATTAGTATCAGTAATAACATAGCATATGTTATTGTCTAACCATGTTTGCTCAAGGTTAAGTACATTATCTTAGATGAAATAGTTAAATTGGAATTATTTAATCTGGCAATAGTACCTATAGATTGAAAATTATGAAGTTTTAATATTGGCTTATGCAGTGACTGTGATTTTGTCTAACTATTCTTAATCACGTTCTTTTTGTTCTACACAGCATTTGGTCTTACAGATATGAATATGAAGTGAAGTGAAATCTAACTTGAAAGGAAATGATAGCTATTACTCTTAGATTGCACATTTTCTAAGGATACATACTACACCATAGTCTATTTTCACAAAGGGCTCAGCAAATCTGCCACCTAAAAGCAAAATTATTTGCTCCCTTGGTGAGACATAGTTGGCCAGTATGATAGGCAGTGGAAGTCTGTAAAATAAATGGATATTGCCTCTTAAAATATACAATTAACACATGACTGTGTAATAATAATGATTTTTGGAAGCACTAATTAGAGGTATAGAATATTATGTGGGAGATTTATAACTTATGAAAACCAGCTTATAAAAGGAAAAGAGTTATACAAATACATTCTAAAAATACTTTAAGTCAATACTTAGAAAAAAAAAAAGAGGAAACCCAAAAAATAGTTAGAACTGGGAAAGGAGTATTTTCATGATGCTCAGAAGAGGAACAATAAACA
This sequence comes from Psammomys obesus, assembly GCF_907164565.1. Classification (NCBI taxonomy): domain Eukaryota; kingdom Metazoa; phylum Chordata; class Mammalia; order Rodentia; family Muridae; genus Psammomys; species Psammomys obesus. Next base: position 9,796,252 of record NW_026592510.1, on the reverse strand, counting down.
CTGGGTTGAAAGACAGGCGAAGATGTCTTTTATGTACCTGTCTTTGGTAGTGACAGAAACTGTACAAGTCACAAATTTTTGTGCCTTCAGTCTGAGGACAAATTCTGGGAGCGGTCTGAGCCATGATGAATGACGTCAGCAATGAATGGAGGATGGGTCATAGCCAAGAGGGTCAATGTAAGCATGGATGTGTGAAAGAGTTTCTCTGTTGTACTGACTTTTTCTTTCTGTGTTGTCTAAAGTAATAACCACACAGTGGCATATCCAATGTATTGCTGTCTAGCATTGGGTCAGTGCTTAGAGGAAATCCTCGAAGCCAGAAATTTTGGATTCAGGAAGTACAGATGTTCATTCTCTTGATTCGAAGGGAAGCACCACATCAATTATCTTAGTTGTCTGGGTTTCCCCAAAGCAGGAAGACAAAGACAGTCATACACAACAGTGGGTAAACAAATACTCAGGATTGCTGAGCCTTACTAGAAGAAATGGCTAAAGAGGACATATATTGGTCATTCTGAAGCTTTATCATCAATATGTAGGACATTCCCCACAAAAAAACTAGCCTTATTCAACATCTAGTAAATAGTCTGTGGGAATGGGGAACTTGTTTTTCTCTAACAAATATTTCCTAAGTAGCTTGCACAGGCCTAGTCTACAGGAACCTCTTATGCCAAAACAGACACAGTTCCATGTTGTTGAAATATATCTAATATTCGACAGCACACATTTCCTTCCAAAGCCATAAATTTTATTTTTTCCTATAATACACACTACTTTTAAATGAACAACCAAGATTACACTATAATTTATTGTAAGACATATTAGACATATTGTAGACATTAGTGTTACATGTGATATGACACTGTACAATCTAAATTTTAGCTAGGTGAAAGATAAAAATAATATTTATAAGTTTTAAATATTTTATTGATCTAACATAATAACTTTATATTATCTTAACACTGGTGAAATTTCAATTATCCTTTTATTATTTAAAGATGAATTTTTGATCTTTTGCCTCTTTTTACTCTTTATTAAATAGTGATCAGAATACTACATTGCAAAAGGTAGGGAAAATTGATTGAAAATATACCACCAACAGTGTATATCAAGTCCTGTTGCAATAACGAACTCTTTTGTATTGAGAATTGTACTCTCCATGTACCCCCCCCCATTTACTTTGCAAATCATTTCTAGGTTAAGTTTTCCAATAGGGTATGAGTGCTGGTGAGTTATGCATGTTCACAGGAGAGACCTGCTTTTTATTAAGGGAGGCAACAGCTCTTGTTTTCAAAATCAGTAAGAAGCAAATGAGCATTTTAACAGCTTGCAACTCCATAGGAAATCAGAGCTAACATTGTTAATAATTAAGAAATGAAAGACGCTCTGATGTCTTAATAGCTAAGTGTATGCTTGAAACCTGTCACTAACACAGAAAACTTGGAAAATTGTTAGGAATCTCCCCCCATGAGGTTAGCTGTAGCTGTTATTTAGGACTTGGACAGCTGTGCTCTACTGTAGAAGCAATATTCTGTCAATAATGTCACAAGCACAGACACTGAAGAAGTCCAGTGTAAGCAAAGAACATTACGTAGTCACCATTACTAGAGTTTTCATCAAGTCCTTTCAAGGCAACTGTAAAACGTCCAAGTGAAGGCAACATGACTATCCACGCAGTTAGTATTTGTATTTATAAGTCATGAAAGTACAAAATGACCAGCTAACAATAACAGCAAGAAGCTAGAATTTTCAACTGGTTTCTTGCATTTCTCTTTGAAAAAATTGTCCGAGGGCTTATAGATTGATATTGGAAATGAGCCACGTGGCATAGACATGAATGGATCAGAAGAAAATAGTGAATCTGTAGAGGTCCATTCTTTCAGAATAGTAAATGAGTCTTTGATGTCATACTAAATATTTAAATGTCTTATAACATCAACCTTGCTGACAAAAGATAGGATTTCATTTCTATCTTTGGCAACTCAGAATATTTGGCTACACACCAGTTTATATGTGCAATGATGCAAGAAAAATAAAACAAATTAAGTTCAAATGGGGTAGTTGTTCCAATGAGAATGAATGGTGTAGATCACTCATTCTAGGTGCTGAGGAGGTAATACTGACTTCAGTGGAACATGTGCTCATGACGTCATGAGCTGGTCAGTGACATATTAAGGATGACTACTTCAGCCATCAGTGTCAGGTTTCCACATTGATGGTCTAGGGTGAAGAGCACATGTAACAGAGCAACTGCTCACTAAAGACTTCTGTCACTGTTATCTGCCTCCGAGGGATGAGCCAGTCCTTCAAGCTTAGCTTTGTAATAATCCCAGAGAAATCCTGGTCCAGGAAAATATAATGGACTATTAACACTGGCCTAAAGCTGGCGACAACCAGCCTTGAAGTACAGAGAAACAAGCCGTGCTCACTGCACTCCCAGGATGCTTCTCCTCCAACATGGCAAAGGATTACGAGAGAGCTTTCTATAGGGCCTGCAATAGCAGGACACTGTGAAGAGGAATAACACTTCCATGTTTCCAGCTAGAAAAATTTCATTTTCCACTTTTACTATAGAGCTATCTCTGAAGATTGTCTCCAATTTAAGATGAAGAAACTGAGGTTGGGTTGGGGGTGACATCGTCCATCTGCAGATGTACCAAACAATCTTCGATCAGATCTTTATTCTCCACCTTAAGTATAGAGTTGCTGCACATGTCTTAAGCTCCTTACTCTGGCCTCTATCTCCTGCCTCCCTCTTGCATCTTCCTGTACTTCAGGAGATCCAGTATCCTCGTCACCTTGAGGCCCTGCTGAGGGTGCATAAACATGGCAGCTTACTATAACTGCTGTCTGCCCACTTCTACCCCAACTGTCCATGAGATCCCAGGATTGCTGCAGGATGCCTACAGTAGGCGGTGATACTGGGATGAGGATTTTTCTCCCCACATGCACTGAGCAGAGGAGGAGGAAGGGAGCCATGCTGCTGACATATTCTGGCATTCTCCCCTCGAGGAATAAAATGGGGCATTGAGGGATAGAGGAGTCTCTGCTTAGGTGGCTTGTAAGATAAATCTGGAGAGGCACAGTTGTCCCATTGAACAATCTTTGAGCAAAAACTACTGTAAATAACTAGGTTTTTTTTTCTTTTGTCAAATAAAGTTGTTTTGGTTTCATTTATTTTTTAAAAGAAAGGTCTAATGACAAGTGTCTTTAGGTGTCCTCCCTCAAATCTGAAGAAAAAGGAGTCTTGCTGTCTCCCTTCCACCAGATTGCTCTGGTCTTTTCTCCAGTATCATAAAGGCTCTTTCCTTCACATCCCCTTTCTAAGCAAGGGATCATGCAAACAGTTAATAGCCCCTTAATTAAACATACTCATTACACTGTGATTTTGCCCTGTATTTTATGTGCCTTTTTGAAAATGGTATCACTAGGTAGCTGATGGTGTGCTTGAGCATTGAGCAATAGTTTTTGTCTTAGTCTCCCATGCAAAAATGAGAGGGAAAGGAAAAGAGACATTGAGGGAGGGGAAGGAAAAGCGGGGAGCCACGAACCTCCACATTTGGCTGTAAGCATTTTCTTGTAATGGACAGGTTTTGCTGGTGTGACCTGTGTCTTTGAGAATAGAGTTCATACAAGAATGAAGGAGGCTGAGTTCTTGGTCAGGTTGTTACGTGATCAGTCACCAAGTGTATATAGACATAATTTTCTTGTCAACTGAGTTATCTTTTCTTCCTTCCTTGCTGTCATCTTCTGCTCTCTTTTACATGCTATATGCTTATTTTGTAAGCAACTGACAATTTCATTAAATTGTTGAGAAATGATGATTGTATTGTAGTATTTTTGAGAGTGGCTACTGGGATCAGAAATGGTCAGGCACACTGCTGAAAGGAAGTGGCTTCTCTGCTAAAATATACATGCTAACATTTCCTATGTATTTCTTAAAGATAAATGGCAACAAACATTTTTACATAGTTTATAGATCTAAAAATTATCACCCTTTTTGCTCCTACTTTAAGTGTTGTCTAAATTAGGGCATTTAATAAGTTAGCAATTAGGATGAGTACATTTCATTAGAATTTTCCTCATTTAAATGCAAACTTTATTTCCAACAAACGATATTTCACATAATACACATTTTCCTCCTTTTGATTACTCATAGTTGACACTACATTCACAACGAAGTTGTGACATTTTATTACTCTAACTCTGATCACTACAGTGATGACAATAAGGGCTGTTGGGGGTGCCTCAGTTCATTTTATCCCTTCACTGAATGTCCACAGACCATGGTATCAAATATGTCCCAAGGATACAGAAGACCCTGACTACTTAAAATTTTCTTTTGTTGGTAGCTACACCCCCAAATTGCCTTTGAATAAAGCAGGCTGTATTGTGCTCCTTTAGTTTAGGTAAATGGGTTGAAGTTGGATTCATGTTTCAAGTATGGGAAAATATGAATTATGTCATATCTGCTTTTCAACCAGAATCTCTTTTCATTTATCTCTTGATGCATGGCTATGTTCCATATGGAAGCTTCAAAGAGCATCTGATTTACACAGAAGTGGAAATATTCTCTACTACCCTATTATTTTTTTCAACCTACAAAAATTAAAATTGAATACCCAAACTTAAGTTATCAAAATTATCAACACACACACTTGACTTTTACTTATAAAAACATATAAAAATGTAATTTACACTGTGGAAGATATGTGACTATAGATTTAGTCAATAAATCATGGAGTATTTCATCTGAACATGCTGAAATATTAAATACCACTACCTGTTATAAAATATTTTAAACTTTTCTCATACCATTTGCAGTTTAACAAGAGAGTACATTTTCTTATATAAATTTTAATTACATTAGAATCATTGAATCTTGAAATTATTCAGATATTAAACAATTATCAGGGGTTAGGGGTGGTAGCACACACTTTTAACCTCAGCACTCAGGAGGCAGAGGCAGGTAGATTCTTTGAGTTTGAGGCTAGCCTAGTCTACAGAGTGAGCTACAGGATAGCCAGAACTACAGAGAGAAACCCTGACTCAAAGAAAAAATTCAGGTAAATAATAATTACTTTTCATGATTCAACAAATACTCTTAATTTGTCCCACACAGTCAGACTCAAAAAGAGAAACTGTATGCAGTGGATGTGCTCCCTCAGCAAGCTGAAGCCTCTGGTGTGTCCCAGTGCAGCGCCTGTGTATTAAACAAGAACGCTGCTATTATCCACCAGGTGCCATTTCAAAAGCAAAAGTCTAGCCAGGCGTGGGCGTACGCTTTTAATCCCAGCATGCAGCAGGCAGGGGCAGGCAGATTTTTGTGAGTTTGATGCCACCTTAGTCTGCATAAAAGTTCCAGGTCAGCTGACTCAGTTTCACACACACACACACACACACACACACACACACACACACACACACACCATTTATTGGTGTGTGCATGCATTTATATATGTGTGTAGATAGATGATTGATAGATCTAGATATACATATATAGTATCAGAGGAAAACAAAATCCAGTACTTCCAGTACTTTGGTATTCTAATAGTTTTTCTTTCATAAGAAAGAAGACTTTACAAGACACTGATAATGGCAGATTTTATCCAGGAAGTAATTTTATATCTCCAAAAACATGTTCACATTGTGTTGTTTTTTTTTAATAGCAATTATCAACACCTGAAGATATAGCAAAGATTTTTATGGCTCCTTAACTTTTACAGCTCTGGAGTCTATTTAATAAGAGATAATTAAAAAAAAAATAGAAACAAAGAAAGGAAAGAAAAGAAAAACAGAAACAGCTTTTGCCTACCTAACTCAGGCTTTTTATAAAGACCGTCTTTTTAAGATGTGCATTCCATGCAAGCTTATTAGATTTCCTCATAGGTAAGTCACAGAAAGATTTACTTGTCTTAGGTACAACTTACCAAGCTTTTGTTGGTAATTATGTTTGAATATGTTATTCCTAAATCAAGCTTTTCTTGATTTCACCATTATCTCACTGCATTGCTGCTAAGCTTGGGAGCAGAGATCACATCAGAAAGTAAATGCTATAAATTCTGTTCTTAATAAGTGAAAAGGTAATAAAAAAAATTCAAGATCATAATAGTTCATTATAACAAACTATTGCTACCATACAAGGTACTAATCTATGTTTTATTTTGTTATTTTTTGATCCTTTTAAATTTATTTCCCACCTACAGGTAAAAAAAAAAAATACCTGCCAATTAAAAACAAAACTGAGAATCTGTGAGTTAAAATTTTTTATATGATGGGCAGCCTTGAACTGCAGTTCCAGGCTAGGATACACTGGAAATTATGGCTGTGCTGAAACCATGTAATAAGAGTCCTTACCTCTAGTCTCTTCCCAATAAGTATGTCTTTCCTCAAATCAAAAAGTCATCTCTTTAGAAAAAAACAAAATTTCATTGTTTGCTTCAAAGCTCTAAATAGCTTTAAAGCTGTTTTCTACGCCCCAAAACCCAAACTTACTACCTTCAGGTAAAACTATATCTCTTATTGTGTGCCTCAAATTACTAAATCCACTGTATTTCTCTCTAAGCAATTTAAGTGTCTCTGCAACTCTCCTCCTGGAGTAACAAGCAAACCATGGGCCATTGCCAACATCATCCTCCACCTCCATGTGCTAATGCTGACTCTTCCCTTTGGTTTAGATAGTCCTTTCTGTTTCTCACTCTTAGTCCCTAGTTAAGTAGCACTTTTTCCATGAAGTTCCTAACCTGCCCCCTCCCAGAGATTGTTCCATTACTTTGTATTCTATAGTTCAATTAACACTGGATTTTGGCACAACACATTGCATTGCTTTATTCCCCTCATTCCTCCTATACCTTGTGTTTTCAAAGGTAAAGACTGCGCCTTGGCCTTGAATTGAGGACCCAGCACACAGCAGAACTTCAGTGTTTTCTGAGCAGAGGAAAGCCTATTATGGGATGTTGTCTTTCTATTACTTCGTACTCAGGCTGTATACTACACTAGTATAGATGAGAAAAGCTTGCCTATACAAATCACACCTCAGAATAATGAAGAACCCAGTGAAATCATTCCTTTTTCCTAGTACTTCTACCAATTCAGTTGGAAAGAACAGTTCTAACTACAGAGCAAAGGTAAGCTCTACTGGTAGAGAAGGCGAGTTGGTAAATTTTTAATTTACTATAAATTGTGGCAGTCATAAGCGACTAGAAGGCTCTGATTTAACAACAGTGTGATGGGCTATATATTCTACTCAAGTTATTCGAAAATCATAGCTGCTAATGCTTTGATTGCCAAAGATTATAAGCAGAGACCAGACAGGTGGTTCTTTTCAATTCCAATATATATAATTCTATCATCCATCCATCCTCCATGCATTCACCCATGCATGCATGCATCCATCCATGCATCCATCCATCCATCCATTTCATCCACCCACTGATGAAAGCAAGATCTCTTAAAGCTCTAATGCCCACAATTCTGTGTTTTTGAAGATTAGATCCCAATTAAATGTCAATAGTCCCAAAGATCCTACAAGAACTTAGACTTGGTCCAAAAGAACTAGCGGGGAGGGGGCAAAATGGCTCACAGGGTAAAGATGCATCCTGTGCATGTCTGACAACCTGCGCTGGATGGAACCCATGTTGGAAGAAAAGCAAATCCTAAAAATTATTCTCTGACCTCCACATACCCACCCTCACAAATATATCAGACAGGCATGCATAGGCATACACACACGCACACACACATATACTCCACATGCACACACACTCACACGCATGTACAATAAATAAAACTTAAAAAGTGATTTGAAGGATGTAAAAACGGCATGCCTCACAAACACTAAGATGAAGTTTCTCCAAGGGTACTATTTGCCTAGGTGAACTCCTTACTCTTTGTGTGTCATTTCCCATATGAACCATAGGTTGGGACATACAACTAACTTTAAAGGGGTCCAACAAGTAGAAGAATAAGTTGTTTTTTTAAAAAATTGGAAAAGGGATTGCTGAAATTCTAAATGATATTTAAACATTGTTTACAGTGAGAGCATGTCAATGGTAGCAGCGTTCCTGTGGATTTGTTTGTTCTAATTGTTCAGAAATAGGAAGTCCCATGGTGTTAATAAGTATGCAACTTTGACACCACAACAACTCGGGATATACCTTTGCTTCTGCTGCATGGGCTGCTGTCTCATCGCCATGTACTGCATATCTTCCTGTAGACGGTTAAGAGGAGAATCTGGCTTCACACGAATCCCATAATAATGGTACTTGGAGTTTCCTCTTCACAAAAGAAGAATAAATATGGAAACAAGAAAAGTCAGTAGAGCTAAAATTAGCCATAAACTTCACACAGAAAAACTGGGTTAAAACAGTATACTAGCATTTCACATTTATGATTTAACTTTTCTGGATGACTGTTATATTTCTTCAGTGATATTCCAAATACCAAAATATGATTCCAAAATGATCACCTCAAGACCTCAAGGGTAAATATTTCCTTTACGCTTTCACTTAAATATTCACCAGATAGCGCATTTGCCCTACTCATGTTAATTTATGATCCACTATACATTTCTAATTTAATTCAGAAGGAAATGGTTGGGCTAATCACAATTCATCCACAGAAAAATCAATGTACACTAGACAGCAATTTTCCATAAACATTGAGAAAAAAAGCATTTATTCCATAGTCTTGGATTAATTCCTCTTTTGTGTTTATTTTAAAAATGATATTGTTACATTATTTGATGATTCATTTTTTTTAATGTTTTGAAACCTAAAAAGGAAAAAGGCACTTAATGTATTTCTTTTAAAACATATATTATTAGTCCCTGTTTTTTGTATTGAGTGATATCTGTTGTTTGCTAATAAGAGATACCATAAAACATTGAGAGAGTTCCCAGTAAAAATGGTGAAACGCTCCTAGAATAAAAATTTTGGAACTTCTTGGAAAATGAAAAATATCATGCTTAATATTAGAAATAACAATTTTTATTCTGAATGGAACTTGTAAATTCTTGCAAAATAATATTTGAAATATGTAGATTCTTGCAGAGAGACTAGTTTTTCACAAGTCTATATGTAACAATATGTCAGTGAGTGCTCTTCCAATTTTTTTTCTTTCATTTATAAGAAGAAATGAAAGTAGTGTGTGGATTAAATATTTTTAATGAAAATAGATAACTTTACTTCCAAAACCAACAAACGTACAGTAGATGAGCCATGTGTTTGAAGAGACATTAAAGTAATCAAGTCCTTACACTTTGAAATAAAAATGAAATAGAAGTGAAAACTGAATGTCTGCAGACAAAGACCTTCCACTTGAGAGATTAGATCTTGTTTACAAAGTCCACTGAAATCAGAGCAAAAGCCTCCAACAACACCTATCACAAATACACTCTGTAGCAGTCTATAGAAATTGGAGGTTGTAGGGAGTAAGGGAAGGGAAGAAGCAGGTGGCAAAATCATGGGATAAAACCACACAGTAAGTTGCTGTTTTTCTTCAGAGACTCAGTTTCTTGGGAATTAGCGAATTAGCATTGGGGTTGGAGTGAGAGGAATTCTCTTTATCCTACTAGGAATGGCCTGGGAAGAGCAGCACACCCAGGATTGTCCTCAGTCAGATTTAATTTGGAGAAGGGATCTATCAAAAGGTACCTTTTAAACTGCCTTTGGTAGAAATGCAATGGCTTTATAAGCTTTTTGTCTACTTCAGTACCAAAAGGAGGTTTGATCTGGTTTGATAATTTCACTAGATGATTTTGTTGACAGATAATGCTTCCAAAGAATGCTCACTTAAAAAAAAAAAAAAGCACATAGGATTTAATCTGCCTCTTGATTTGTACTGACTTTCCATTCATTCCTTGGAAAAGGAGTGAAAAGTTGACTCCAGGTTCCACCGCAGAATCTCTGAAAGTTCACCCCTACACCATCAGCTTTCTCTATTATTGCCATCCTAGCTTCTACACACTCCATTTGTTGAAACTCAACCCACAACATTTATTCCCTTCTTATTCTTTTAGGCTTTCCTTTCCAACTCATTGCAAGCACCACATACAATTTTAAAAGGATTGGGAGACAAAATCCTTGGGGGTAGGAAGCTGAAAGTAAGAGCTGCAGTAGTACAGAATGTACTTATAGAATATGGATTCTACTCATTCACAAACCCAACAACACCAATTCTGAACCTTTCTATTTTAAAGATGTGTTTCAACGTTTGAATAGAGCCTCAAAATAGGACCCATTGAAACCTTTTCAGTAACAAAAGCACTACAACAATACAGCTATTAGAATGTTGACTAAAGCCTAGAGTTTCAAAATATTGGCATCATACATGTAACTACTGAGCCCTCAGCTAGGAGATACTAGGTTAGGTCTCTAAATAATGGTGTTCCTGGTTTGGGGGGTAAAAAATACTAGAGAAACAGAAAGTTCTTTTTAAAAAGGAATGAAAGCTAGTTTTTCTCAGTCTGAATAGACAATCACATTCTGCAGTTTAAAATATACTACCTTTTGAAGTACCGGTAGAAGAATATATTTATGAAAGATCTGAACCTCTGGCAATTTGAAAGTTGCACATTTGCTTCAAAGTAAGCGAAAGGAAAAATCCACAGTTCAAACACATACAAACTTTCCTAAAACTAACAGGTTCTGGGCATACTGCCCCAAAATATAGTTGGCATTAGAGAAAACAGCAAAAAGAGGCCATGAAATTCTCTCACTTCTCCAGGGAAATGGGTGATGAACACAGCTGATATTCCTTGGTAAATCGGTCTTAGAACCCTCATGCCAAGGGTCCTAAGACCCTACATCTAGATGAAAGAAGTATCTTTTACTCTAAGGAGACAGTGTGGAATCTGAATGAAGGGCTTTCCTGGGCCACCCTTCATACTATTTATAATTTTAGATCACACCACTTTGTCCAATCATTCTCCTCCAGAACTGGCTACTTCATCAGTTAGCATAAAGTCACAATTTTAATTTTCTTTGAGTCTTTATATATAAAGACCTCACATTCTATAAAACATATAACATAGAAATCATTTCCTCCTTATCTTTAATTTTCCACTTGGGTCATTTGAGAAGAAAGCCCTCACTGAGAAGCTGCCTAGGTAAGACTGGCCTGCAGTCATGAGCTTGGAAGGAAGTCTGGATTATTAACTGATACAAGAGGGTCCAGTGTGAGTGGCACATGCAAAGGTACATGGTCTTAAGCTGTATGAGAAAGCTAGCTAAATAGGAGCCTGTGAGGGAGGCAGCAAGAACCATTCCTCATGGTTCTTGTCTCCAGGTCCCTGTCTTTAGCTCCCGGTCCTGACTTCTCTCAGTAATGGATTGAGACCTAGAAGTGTAAACTAAGAAAACCTTTTCCTCCATAAGTTGTGTTGGTCACAGTGTTGTGTTTATCACAACAATAGAGGTATCTGGAGATGGGTAAGGAACAGATTGACAACATTCCCTTCTCCTTTCAGCATAAATGCTTAATTATTAGGGTATTGCTTCTCTCACAGAGATTTTTTTAAAAAATCCTTTGCACTGTTTAGTCTTTGAGGCTGTGATGTATAAATAAGAATCCATCACTCAATGTACAGTGTGGCATCTCTAATTTAATTTTTTGTGTATGATTCCCGTATGACTTGGAAAGTCAAGGATTCATATATTTCGGGACAGTATGCCCATAACAGGTTAAACTATTAGTTTTCAATTTGTAAAACTCATAGAAAATAAAAATGAAGCTCCCAGTCTCTAAATTGTCTTTTTATCATGTTTGCTTAGGAAAAACACTCATTGTTTCTGAAAAAAAGAAACCCTCGAGCCTGGAAGTCTCTCCCTCATGTCACTGCTCTCTACCATGGACATACCCTGGTTTCCCTCCCACATACATCTATCTTCATAACCAATAGGAGAAACAGAAAGCTTAGAAGGCTAACAGGAGAAAAAAATAACAGCAAGGACTTCAAGTAACGTCAGAATTACAGAATAAAGTAGAAAGCTCAGGCTAACCCCTTCTAGCCAAAGTTTTCTATAAAACAATTAAATGTATTTTAAAACAACAAGGACATGCTTAGTTTCCCATTTACTGTGTCATCATTTCATTCATGTCAGTGTGTTTATTTTCAAAAGGCAATGGTCTCTAACAATTCTTAAACAATCTTATGTGAATCTTGCACAAACAAGTTGGCCTTCTAATTTCTATGTAGTTTGAAAGCCAGTTTGGTGATTTTCACTAAATAGTAATGCTCATTTTCCTATGGACTTTATAAAGTGAGTTCACTTTATTATATATTTCTCCTCACATGTTTTCTGTAACAAGTACATTTTTCTTTACTGTACAACACTGCTCTAACTGGAAACAGAGATGACGGATTGTGTTGATTATAAATACTAACCTAGTGCCTAATCTCCTAGTTCGTAGCCCCATAAAAATGGACCTTATTAGTTTTCCAAAAGAGGCAGCGTTGACTGGGTCCAGTTTGTGTTCCTGACAGTGTCGAAGATAGTGGTTGTACAGAGTGCTTCTTGGAAGGCTCACTCCTTCTGCTGTCTCATAATTGTCCAACAGCCACTGGAGCTGTTAAGATAAGAAAGAATAAGCAGAGAATTCACGTAATTTGCTAAAACTTCGGCAAGATACAGCATGGACAAATACTTGGAAGCACTTCATTAACCCTTAGGATAAACTGTGATAATCCAGAGGCCGGCACATGTGACTTTCTAAGCTCTGGAAAACATCACAGCAGTTATGGGTTTAGACAATATCTTTTCTTCAGTTTTCAAGTATAAGTAGAGATACTAATTTTTCCAATATTGGCTTTAACCCTGGAGATACGTACTTTTTTAAGTAATTAAAATAACAGCATTTATTGGTCAAAAATGCACAATATAATTATTTATTATTGTTATAAAACAAAACATTCTACTAAACCTGGCAACATGACACCTATTATATTCTAGACCGGGCAACATGGCACCTAATTCATCTTTTACACTGAGTTATTACAATAAGTAATCAGTATGCTTACTTGTATGAGGTTTTAATGAAAAATTTATTCACTTTTGTAGAATGATAATTTATCTGAAATGGCTGCTAGATAATACAATAACATTTTATCTAATGGGATAAATGCTGCTATAGGCAAAATTTAGTCATTCTTCCCCCCCCCCAAAGGACACTTGCTAGAAGTTACAAATAACTTTGATATAATGAAAGGTAATAATTTTATAATCCTCTCAATTTTCTGCCTCAAACTTGAAGTGTCTTTTTTCTTCAAAAATTTGGAAGGCTAAATAATAAATAATGTTTTCTTGGCCTATAGTTAACATTTAAATTTTTTATATTATACTTTTTAAAAAGATAATGTTTAAAATCGGAACGTACAAGAAAAATCTCTGCCATATATATATTATTAAATTTTAACTTACTCATTTACTTACTTGAAAAAGAGGCAAAGCAAACATAAATGATTTTCCTAAGGTTACAGCATTGTCTCAGTGTCTGAGCGTGGTTTCTAATTCTTGTTTCCTAATTGCTTAGACCAAAAGGCCATCAAAGCAGCAAATGCCTCATATTACTTGTCTTAATAATATCCACGACATTTATAAATGGTATTATTAAAGAGCAAACACTGAACCTGAGCATGTAGTTAAATATGAATTATGAAAGTAAAACAATGCAAAGATGAATGAGAATTGTCCTCTGAGTAGTAAATCAAAGGCTAAAAGGTGATGATGACCTGAATATTCAAGTAAATTAATACTTAATAATTAATAATTAATAATAATTAATACTCAAAGAATTACTCTATTTTATCTATCTAGTTTAAGTCTTTTGATTAAACTTACAGAATTTTCAGTTTTATTAAAAATTATAAAATATTTTGATTATTTTTATCTATGACAACTGAATTTTACTAGAGCATGTTAACTTCAAATATCTTTAAGAATTCATTAAATAGTTAAATATGTATCATCAATACATATTGAAGTTGTTAATGGCTTGGAAAATACACCACAAAGCATATAAGATACTTATAGAAATAAAAGTATGTCCCATTCAGGAAGAATTTTAGTTTCATAAGGAACATATATCTGTATGAATAAACAAACTTAAAATACATATTAATACTGTATGATATATAATTCAATACTATAAGACACTAAAAAGATTACACAAAATTAGCTCTCCTTTTTATATTGACAGAAAAATATTACAGGTCATTTCGTAGCATTTACTTTTAGCCTTTGAATCAGTAAAACGTTTCAGAGACACTCAAATGTGAGTGTTGTGTACTGAAAATAATGCGCAATACAGGTTCTCTATAAACTTAGGTCCAAACAAGAAACATCAGATTTAAGCTCACTCAATGCAGTAAGTCTCTGAGGTTGAAATCAGTACTCTGCTTGGAACAGCAGGCTAGCATGTTCCTTTAGAGTTTTTACCTTTTGCAAATTTCAAAAAAAATTAACTATAAAACACAGGTAGGAAAGACAAAACACAGCAATACAAACCTGACTCACATTTCATCCACGCGCCTCAGTAAAATGATCAGGATGTGGAAGCACTTCAAGTGGAATTCAAGTAGCCATTGTGAGCCACAATGCACCAAAGTGTGCTACAGTCTTTCAGACAGGTGCTAGATAGAGCAAGGTACAACTACCTTCTATTGGTATTTTAACATGTTAAAAATAAGAACATAGACCCTTGATATCAAGAGTTGACAAAAAAATGCTATTTTAAAAAAGCTCTTAGAAGAATTCTGTATAAAGTAAAATTATTTTGAGGCATTTCAAATGATGTAAAAAATTTCTTATAAACACTGCATGCACTGTAGAACACATTTAAGTTGAAAGTACTTAATATGTATGTGTGTCCCCATAAAAACATGATTAAGAAAGGAGTGAAATAATTCAATATATTTTCCTTTGTTAACGAGAGGTGGTAGATTTATATAGAAAATCTTAGTTTAAAGGACATTTCCCCTCTGAATTGGAACAGTCAACTTTAAAATGTGAACTTTATAACCACAATATACAACTAAAAATAGATCAATATAAACAATTTTAATGTGACGTAAACAAATGAAAACACTTACTTACAGAAATAAACCGTTTAATATTACCTTAGTTGTAAGCTAGTCTCCTTACAACAAATAACTAAGTAGACGAGCTTACGCATTGCTTAGTCAAGGGTAATCTTATAGATAAAACATTTTGTAAAAGATTTTGAAAAAGCAAGTTTAAGTATTTGATAACTTTTTTGAACAGTGTATTTAATGAAACGGGGAAACCAGCGTAAGAATTGAAGGTCAACATAAAATGCTTCAAGGGCAACAGTGACTGTGTGAGAGCTACTCAGGTCAATTTTAGTAACAATTTTTATGTATTGTAATAAAAATCTTTATGGCAAAATGTCTTTTTTAATCAGAGCAAAACTACTCAGAATTCTAAATGGTGTTATTCACATCACAGTTGGAGAATTCAGAGAAAATGGAGATTTTATCAGAACAGCAGCTATTCATCCCTCTCATATTCAAGTAAAAACTTGAATGTGTTTTGAAAATTTCTTTTCTTCCTATATTGTTTATACTCCTCCAAATGTTTTACATTTTTAACTAGTTTTTTGAAAATATGAATCTGACTGATGTGACCATACACACGTGCATACTAAACAGTATCCAGCTGTGGCTGGTTTGTAAATTCCAGGACAGCTAGAATGACTAAGACTTGACAATAGCAAAGCTAAATTTGTGCTGCCTCCATCTCATGAGAAGGAGGTACTTTATTCCTTGCAGAAGCATGGAGGACACACAGAAGGAAAGAGGAGGGTCAACAGAGATAAAAGCCCTGAAAACAGGTGACTGGTGTGTTGCCATGGGTCCCATCTGGGAAGCCTGCCACCAACCACACCTATGGCTATTATCTTAGAAACTTTATGTAGAAGCAGCACACACTCTAGAACATGACTGAAAAGACTTAGAGATACAGCTGGAATATTTAATCTACAATTTACATACTAGTGTTTAATTTTCTGATTTTGACCCATGATGAAACTATAAATCAGATATTGAATGTAAAACTTACGATTAGATAAGCATTATTTTATTATTAAAGAAATTGAGCATACATTTCTGTAATACAATGTAAAAGATTATGTATGTCCCACATGCTACCTACCCAAATGAGGTGAACAATTTTTTATAAGGTACATTGTTTCATGCTGCTTTCTCTTTAACAAAATGTACTCAGACATTAGAATTCAATACTCTTAACATTTAGTAGTTTAGAATACAACTATCTATTTCTCTTATTTTTTTCTTTTAATAAACTATCTTTTAAAGTGATTATATTTACAAGCTTGTGAAAGATTTTAAAGCTTGTGAAATATCATAGAAAAATTTAACCTTTATCCTTAAACATAATTATTCTACTAATGAACGAACATATCCTCATCTAAGGGCAGAAAGCAAGATAATTGCACCTTTCAACCTTTTCATTTAATCTGTATTAATCAGAAAAGATTATAGAGGATGAATAGTTCCTATTTTTCCTAAAGTGAAACACTGATTGACAAATAAAAATAAATAAATAAGGTATTGCCCAATTAACATCTAAATGTAACATCTGGCATTTTCCAGGTGAATTAGTATCAACTAGGCATCCCTTTATGTTAAGTGCGCCAGTTATACACTTTGACAGGCCCATAGTAACTGTAACTTCTATTTACAATACAGCTAAGTGAGCGGTGGGTGAATGACTAAAAAACAAGGCTTTACTTTAAGCTGAATATATATCAGTAGCTTAAGCCTGTAGGCATTATGAATCAGTTGTCTCCTAGATTATGAAAATTCTGAAAACAGAAATGCCTAGAGGTTTTCATATACCTAAGTGGAATTAACAAGATACACATGCTTAAGTGCACTATGCAAAAGGTCGTAACAATCAATTTAACAATTCTAGGTTGAAATTTACCATCTAATGTATCCAAAATTGGATATAATATGAATATTAAATGAAAACATATATTAATTACAGCTGAGAGCATAAGACAAGCTTAAGTTTGCAACTAAAAGAGTTAGATATTCTATGGTCTTAGGCAGATATATAAAATTTACAAATAGCATTTTCACATACATAAAATTAAAAAAAAATACATACATAAAGTATTATACCAAAGGAGTTCTTCAGAACCAAAATCAAAGCAAATTCTAAGATGCAAAGAAATGAGTCATATCACGTTGGGGTACAACTTTTTAAATGATTAGGTTGAGAGAAAATAAGTTACTCTGAATCTTAAGGATGTATGTGGGAAATTATAAAGTGACCCACATATTCTTCACCTAGTTAGAATGTTGAAAGAGAACCCTCTACCAAGACATAAAACTGACTGAATAATATGTGGGACAAAAAAAAATCAATACAGTGTATGCATGAGATCTAAACAGGCATATGCATGACTGGGGAAAGAAACCTCAAACATTACAGGTAAGGTTTGTGTCCTTCTACTATTTCTTATATTCATCTAGTCTGCAAATATTTGGTGCAAATCTACTCCTATGTACCAGAACTGTTTTAGGCAGGGGGCTGTGCTAGATGGCAAACCTTAAAAAGCTTTATTTCCCTCCTGATTTTTTTTCTAGCCAATAAATATTTATTGGTTGTCTATGATGTGCTGACATAATGCCACCAGGTTAACATTATAAACAGATGAAACACTGTATAACTTTCCTCAGCTGGAACATACTGTCTTGTACAAAATACAGATGGTGTCCTTGCATTTTAATGTGGACGATAACAGCATATTGAAAATAAAAAAATATGGATTAGTAGCATACAATATTCTCAAAAGCACACCAGAAGAGGGTGGGAATATACTGTTGGCGAGAGTGCTGGCTACTCTTCCAGGGGACCTGGGTTTGATTACCAGCACCCACACGGCAGCTCACAACCATTTCCAGTCACAGGGGATCCACTGCTCTCCTCTTTCCTTACTGGACACCAGGAATACATGTGGTATACATACAAACATTCAGACTTGAGAGAATGGGATATAAGATGTGATATACTGCTCCATCATTAAATGTGTGGAAAGAAGGGGAGAGAGTCAATTGGATTTGATTAGAAAGGTATCATATATGGTATTTGCATGAAATGATTTTTTTGTATCGTTAAAAATTAAATGCATACAGATAAAAGGGAAATAATTTCTGCACCATATTGCAAAATAAAATAAGAGATTATATGTTCAAATTTATTATTAAGCATCATTTTAGGACGTTTAAATATGGATATACATTATAGATAATTTCCCTAATTTTCTTCCTAATGAAATTGATCATTTGTAAAAACTGATAATTCAGAGAACTAATTATCATAAAGGTGAATCTACTTCTACCACAAAGAATCCTATAGACCTCTAATAATTCTTTATTATACCCTCGTGATTAAAAAAGGTAACAAAGTTCATTAGCATCTAAAAATGAACAATATTTTCTAAAATACTATTTCATTATCAAACTTTTATACAACAAATCTCCAACTAAGTCTGGAGAATTTGGAACAACTTCAGAAAGAAGTTATTGGCCAGAATCCACATACTAAGTAGCATTTTATTCCAGCAGTTGGGGAAAATCCAGTGACAGTCAGGAGCATCACAAATGTCCCAAGGAAAAGACAGTAGAAACATTTTTGCATTCAAGGAGAAGCTAAGCTAATGGGCAGCAGCAAAACACTGATCCTGTTGCTTCTATTCACAGAAGTGCATTCTACATGTAGTTTTGAACAAACATGACTACGTCATAGACATAATAAAGTGAGTGAAGCCAATAAACAAACATTTTCGCCACAAGAGCAATATCTGTGTCCACTCTTCCTACATAGTGAAATGCAGCTATGAGGCTTAAACATATAGAAGATTTGCTAAATATGCAATAAAAACTCAAAACCAGGAAGACCACATAATTATTTTGTTTGAGCAGCTTCATTCACAACTGTCATTGATAATGTTAGTTCATAAGTTCTAATTAAAGAAAATAATTTTAAATATCCCAATACATTTCAAAAGTTTCAAACAAATAGAAACATTAAAAAAATGTTTATACCTATATTACTGTTTATAAAAATATCAATATATTTGGCTTATTGAAGTTAAATTTAATAAACATATTATGTATTTCATATCTCAAAACAGAAATAAGAATTGACTTTCAGAGACAATTTAGAAATCTGAAAATTTCAAAAGAGCAATTATAAATTTCTATTTATTTTTAAAAACACTTACATGCCTGCACATTTTTAGTTGGAAGTGTAAGCATTTTCACTTTCTATATACAACTATACAAACTGGCAAATGCATCCTAATAACATATGGTAAACTGGCCTTTAACACAACCACAGAACCATTCCAATGAGCAGAATATATGTAAGAACAAAGAATAGAGAATAGTGTTCAAGTTGTTTTAAAAAAGAGATGACAAAATATAAATCCTTGTTTTAATGTTTCTATATATAATTTTTACTAAAATTCTAGACCTTCTACAAATTGGCTAACATGTTTTGTTTACCAAGATGCTTCTGTTGAAAAAGGAATGAATCAAACACCTCCTCCAAAAACAAACATTAGAACATCAGAAGGAACTATTACTTTGGAATACAAATCTGAAATAGTTCAAAATTTAAACACTATTGAAAAGATTCATAGTGAAACATTTCCTATAAACTACATGGTTGTTAAAAATACTACAGCTTTTTTTTCTGAAAAATTAATGTTATTGTATTTCAGTGATCCTAATTTTAAACTTTTTAGTCATAAAAATACTAATAAAAATTAAGAAATCATAACAAATTATCTGTAAATTTAAAAAAACGTTGTTTTGGAAGGAAAATTCTAATTCTTACATGTCACTAATGCTAACTTAGCAGCTCTATCTACAATTGACTTAAGTCACATGTCCATTCACTTCCCTATACATTCAGAAATCACCTACTAAAAATAACTGTAACAAGCATTTTCACTCATTTCTTCAACTCTGAACAGATGATGCCAATGTTTACCTCACAGAACTTACCAGCGTTACAGTGATGCTGGCCGGGAACAGTGAGAGCCTCAGGAGGCCGCGAGACCATTTTGCGCCCCTCTGGGATTAAGCAAGTCAGGGCTTATGGATAACTTCAGTGTTGGCCCATTTTCACTTTTCTTCAGTGTTTAGGACCCGAGTTTGCCCATGACTGTGACCTACCTACTTTCTAGTCTTAGCAGTGATAACATTTAAACAGTTTGCCACTGCTTTTGGCATTAGAGACCTCTAATCCATTTAGAGAGTCATACCAGTCACAGATGGACATGGTCGCTTCTGGGCCTCTGACATAAAGAGGTATACTACAATGTTTTGCTTCAGGGGAAATAAATATGTGGCTAAAAAAAAAATCTTTAAATGTTTACAATAAGTATTAGTTATATTTCAGAAATAGTGGCTTGTCATGAAATTTAAATTTGTATATATAGACCAAAAGTACAGACAACTCATGAAGCAGCACTCTTTGGTTTTGTTTTGAGATAACACACTGTGTCAAACAGGCATTAAATGATTAGAGTCTGAAGAGGCTTGAGAAAGGAAGGTTAGGAAGCAAAATAAATAAGGAAATAAATAAAACAAGCACTTAGAAGCAAGCAACACATGCAGAACAAGCAAGAGATTAGTGTACATGAAGAGGCAACTTACATGGCTGTTGAGAAGAGAGCTTCTGTGAGTGGACAGACCGTCAGACTTTTGCAGCGTCTCAATCGCCATTTCAATCTGATAATAGATGTCATTAAAAAAAGGGCTCAAGACAAGATAGTAATAAAAGGCTGACCAGAGAATTTCTGATTGATTCTTAAAAGTCTAATTCATTCTTCAATGATGGCTAATGAATAGCTATCACTTAATGTGTTTCCCCCCAGCGTTCCCATCCCTCGAGAATGAAATATGATATGCACATTAATAATAAGCTCAACTACAAAAGTAATCCTTTCTGAACACTTTGTAATTATAATCAGTATGGAGACCCAAGGATCGAGAACACTGGCAGATTGTTCTAGTTTAAGAAATTTTTTTTTCTTGCCTAGTTCAAAATGTGGGATATTAGCCCCTCTCTAAATAGTCTTACTCCTAAAGCATATTTAACATTTGTTCTATTCTGTCACAAAACAAAAATCAAGAAACTGAATCTGAGTTTAATATGCATTAGTATTTTAATGCAAGTTACAAAAACCCTTCATTATGCCTAAAAGCTAGTAAATTTACACATCCCTCTTTTCCTCTTGCATTAAAATTTAGAAGGGAAAGGTCAGTCAGGTGAGCATTCAGATGTGACTATGGTCTCTACATTGTATTTTAGGGCAAGATAATGAAGCAGAAATATTAGAAATAATAGCAGAAAAAGGAGTAGAAGAGAAAATAACTCAAAGCCAACAAAAAGTGGACAAGAACAGAATCAGTTATATTCAATGTAATCCCAGCAAACTACAGGCAATCACAAAATCATTCTTAAGCAACTGCTTCCAGGAACAAGCCTTAGGTACTCTTGATGACCTCACATGTAAGACAGTGATAGTTCATAGCACTACTATACATTCTATTGAAACTAAACAGAATGCATTTAGAAGCAGATTTAGAGCAAAATAATAGCTAATTAAAATATCATTATGCAATTTGAGAAAACAAATTTCATTATTTTCAACACTGTGTAAACATCATCAATTCAGTGTAAGCAGTTACCAATCCATAAAAATGTACAATCTAGTCTATAGTTAGCTGTCACTGAGATCATAAAACTAGGCAAAGTGGCTTTTAAATCATTCTCCCCATCAGTTGAGATGCTAACAGAGTTAACAGTAAACTTGAAAATAATAAGAAGAAAGTGATATTATTCACCTTAAAATAAGTACATTTAAAAATACATGATTTAAGTTTAAGGAGTAAACAAACATTTTCCCCCCACCAAAATGATAAACTAATGCTTGGTATTAGATCTCTCTTTTAAATTTATTTTTATTTTTGTTTTATGTGCATTGTTGTTTTGTCTGCATGTTTGTCTATGTGAGAGTCCTAGAGTCACAGACAGTTTGTGAGCTGCTATATGGGTGCTGGGAACTGAACCCAGGTCCTCTGGAAAAGCAGTCAGTGATCCTAAACTGCTGAGCCATCTCTTCAGCCTTGGTGTTAAATCTCCTAAGAGGTATCAAGAAGTGCTCTTGCTTTCAAAAGGAAAAGACAGCACATAAGACAACTGAAAACATTCATGTGATTACAAAGCATTTCTAAGAAAAATTTGCTCAAAATTATACTTTGTTCAAATGCCTACAATTTCTTTAAAGTTTCAGAGTGGAAATTTAGAGGAGAGATTGCATTTTTATAAGTAAATATAAAATGAGCCATACCTTGTGATTTTATAAATTCAAATGTAAGATAAAAATTACCAAAATTATAACAGCCGAATCACATTCAGGAATAAATCCTCACTAAGGGTTTGTGAGGGAGCAGCTTTAAGTCAGTTCAGCAAGCAACTGGTTTCCTTAGTGTCTGTGTTGTAGAAGCTGCTACTATGGTGGCGCCTGATTCCCAGCTGATGCTCCACAAGGCCAGGTTGTCAGGAAATGAACCTCTCCACTCGGGCTACTTTCTGGTTTTATTTTATTTTTTTGTATGTTGAAGATTGCTCGCAGCCCTTCTACTGAGCCATATACAGTCCTCTAAATCCAGTAGAGAAGCCAGGAGAAAGGAGCTCTGAGAAAGGTAGCAAAATTAGGCAAGGCAAACCAGGTCCAACTGCATCCACCAGGACAGGTATACTGACTGTCTAAAAGGTGTTGGTCCTTCATAATTCATCCCTACCAGATAATTTGTAAGCTATGAAATTCAAGCTATAATTTCAAAACTGTGAATCCTGTACTCACATAACATATATTTAAGTAGAGTTATAAATCTTTAGATTTTCTCCTTGTCTACATTTTTCCCGAATTTGAAATTCATACTAAAAGAGAAGTATTCCCTTGTGAAAAACACAAAGACAGTGTATGCTAGGGAGCAAGAGCTGACGTAAACTAGGAAGCAAGAAAGCACAGTGCGTGCTCAAATTCGGGAAAGAAAAATGACTGTAGCAAGTCCAGGAAAGAAAATCAGATGGTTACTGTTATGGACAGTCTTGACTGTACCAGAAGCACCCAGGAGAGGAGAGCACACCTTTAGGGGTGGCTGTGAGGCTTAACAGAGAACAGCTAAGAGGAAACACACGCCAATGTGAGGAGTGTTCCATAGGTTGGGAGTCCAGGTAGAATAAAAAGAGGAAAATAGGAACGCCTCCACCGACACTCTCTTTCTGGCCTTTCCCTGCTCGCACTAAGGTGGACGCCCAGGCATGCTCTGACGCACGTGACCGAATGCCAGCATTCACACAGAAAGCCTAGCGTGTAACTCAAGTGCTGTCAGGAGTTGACACAGGAGGATTGCTGGGTTGGCTGGCCCAACAAAACAGAAACACAAAAATAAATTAAAAGAAGCTATTTACATCTGGAAGATAAGAGTACCTCAAGGGCATGTGAGGAATGAACCAGACCATACCCATTCTAAGGGGCAAGAGAAGGAAAGTTTCAATTCATTGCAAAGACTTGAGAAGACAACTCCAGTGCCCCTTGCTCCACAGGACTGCCTAGGAAAGAATTTCAGTTTGTATTAAGCCACCCGGGCATTCTGAAGCTACTGCAGCCACAGTGCAAGAGACCCAAGCTGGTATCAGATCTTGATGCTGTCCACATGATGCTTAGTTCTGTAGACATATAGAATGTTAACAGTTCCAAGGTGATGGAGCATTCTACCCAGATTTCAACGGTAGGCTTGGAAATCCAGACCAGTGTGTGTCAGGGTCAGAATCCCTGCAGGTAGCTCTTGAGAGGGCAAACTTGGTGAAGCAGTGAGACTGAAAAGATGAAACGGAGAACCCCTGAGAGTATGATATTCTGGGGAGATGGAATGTCTGCGGAGGAAAGCTTTAGTCAATGAGTAGAGTCAACTAAAAAGAAAAGGTACTGACAAGTAGCAAGGTTGTAGGGTCAGGGATTCCCAAGTGCTTTGGAGCATACATCAACATGTCAGAGATGGTGGACATGGAGGTACAGAACTTCATGCCTGCCATGCTGGGTTTCAGATTTGGTTTGGTCCTCTCCCTCTTCTGTGCTCTAATTCCTTGTACAGCTGTATACAGGTAGCAGTACATATGTTAACTTCAGAGCTGGCTCTCAGCAAAGACTTTGCCTTCAGCCTCAGACTTTAGACATCTGAACAATCTTGAAATATTGACTTTAGAGACTTTTTGTGGAAGAGATTAAAAGCATTTCACAGTATGAGGTAGTCATGAGCTTTTGGGACAGGGGCAGAATGTAATAATTTGAATATGAAATGTCCCCAGAAATTCATGTGTTGAATTCTTGGACCCATTTTGAAAAGCCGTGGAAATGTAAGGGAGTAATTGTAAAAAAAGAAGGAAACTGTGTGGGTTCTTAAAGGTGCTGAGTGGTTCTTGATTGCCTATTTTCTCTGCTTCCTGGCCACCACAAGGTAATTTATTCAGCCATAAGCTCCTAGCACATGGGACCAGCCAATCATGGCTCAAACTGTGAGTTGTAATAAATTCTCCCTTGTTCTCTTCCTCCTCTCCTTTCAGGTGTTTGTCACAGCAACAAAAATTTGACTTACATACTCACAAATGTAGTAAAAACTACCATGTGGCAATAAGTACACCTACACTTGGTTCTTTTGGCTCAAGAAAAAGAATTGATGCGTGAACTTTGTAAGGCAGAAAACATTTAAAAATATATCAAATATGCAAATATAGTAGACTAGAACAGTAAGAAAATATTCTGTATTTTCTAAGGAATTGGGATTTGAAGATCTGAAGAAGCATGGAGATAAAGTATTTTCCACCCAGGAGGGAGAGTAATGAATTCAGCACTGCTCCTACAAACACTCAGCAACTCCTCCAGGAAGAACTTGGCGTGGACACAGTCTTTATTATCTAATGGGAAAGAAAGCTAGAATAGCAAGTACACAGCTCAAAGCTCAGGCTGAAACATTCTCATGAGCACCACATGCTGCCTTCCCAGAGTTGTGAATATGGTGGCAGGCCCCAAGGCTGCAGAGCCACACTATGTTACCCACGGCGATGACAATGACATCGATAGCTCAAAAGGGACTTCAGACCCACCTAGGTCCTGAATGAAAGAGGACCAGAGTGGAAAGAAGAGGGTCCAATGATGCTTGGATGTTAAACTGCATTTTTATTTTTTCACTCATACTCGAAAAGAAGATTAATAATGTCTTTTCTAAAAGAGTGCACAGTGTCAATGAAATGGAAGTAACAATTTCACTGTTATTATTCTCTACTATAATTATTACACTCACTGCCTTCTAAAAAGGAGAATGGCTCTAATGGGGTGGGTTCTTTGCTGAGCTGCTGCCATATATTAGTGTTCTACTAAGTGGTTGAGAAGGCTAGAGGAGATCAGAACCCCTGAGAAGATGGAGGGTCATTTGCATAATGCATGGATAGACAAGATAGGGTGCTACACAGAGGCTTTCTGTGACTATATTTTAGAAAGTATGGTAAGTGTTCAAATTCTTTTGTAAGTCTTCAGTAAAATGGGGCTGAAGAGCTGTTAGAGCACCACCTGCTCTGCACAACATCTAAGGTCAGTTCCTGGCGCCTATGCCAGGCATCTCATGATCATCCATGACTCTACTTCCTAGGGATTTGATGCCCTCTTCTGACATGGATGGGCACCAGGCACACACATGGTACATCGATATATGCAAGCAAAACACACAATCGCATAGAATGAAATAAGTAACTCTAAAAACCAGAGTCGGGAAAATCTACCCATATGCTTCTGGTCTGAGTAACTGAGAGGCTAGAACACAGTGCTCATTTGGAGCAATCATAATGCCAAGGAAGTAAGCATCTAAGACAGCAAAGATGAAGAAATGGTAAAGTTTTATACAATTCACACAGAACAAACAAAGGAGATCTCTCTGACATGTGTTTTTATACACATTCATGTACATAAACAACTGAATACTTATATCTTATCTATGATTAGATAAGCTTCTGGGAGCGCCTATACAGGACCATCTAGATCAGGTTAGCACTGGCAATGCCTATAGGGAATTATCTAGATCAGGTTATAGCCCCTGGGCATGTCTTTGAGGGTTTATCAGATAATGGAGGTTAGATGACTCTCTGTAGCCCAGAGAGCACCCCCATGGATTGGGATAATGCCATGAATAAAAATGAGAAACTTCACTCACTCACCTGAACTTTCACCTACTGTTCTTTCATATGAGTGTTCCTCTCCCTTTGCTTCCTCACGATGGGCACAGTGTGCTCAGCTACCTCAAGCTCCTGACACTATAACTTTCCTGACAAGACAGATAGGGAGTCAAAATAAAGCCTTCCTTTCTCCTTTAAGCTACTTGTGAGCTCTCAAATGCTCCAAGTAGAGCTTTATCTGTCATTCTAATGGGAGCTGAAAGTTAAGAATGCTTGAGAGAGAAAGGTAGGCTGGAGAGATGGCTCAGCAGTTAAGAGCACTGGCTTCTCTTTGAGAGCATCTGGGCTCAATTCCCAGCACCCACACAGCAGCTCACAACTGTTTGTAACTGCAGTTTCTGGGAAACTGAAACCCTCACACAGATATACATGCATACAAAACATCAATGAACATAAAATACAAGTAAATAAAGTTAAAAAGAATGTGAGGGGGAGGTTAATGAGAGCCCTAAATCATTAGTTTTCAGAGGGGAAGAAGGACTCTATTGGTAACTAGATTAGAGGCCATTAAAGCTACATGAGGAAAAAAGAATCACTTTATTCTGCTTCGCTACAGAAAACTCAAGCAGGGCTAAATTGAAAAATTAATGGCTAGTGCATTTTGTGTAAGAAATTTTAAGGCAGGATAGCATTCATTTCGAAGCATGGTGATTATTCACCATAATTATCTATGTTGACAGTGAGAAAGAGCCACATAGGTTTGGAGAGATGGCTTAGAATTTAAGAGTGTACCCTGCTCATGTAGAGAATCTGAATTCAGATCTCAAGCCCATATTCGACAGCTCACTTCATAAGTAAGTGTAGCTCCAGGACGCAGACCACTTACATACACATAGCCAAAAGTAATACAAATCTTTATAAAAGCAACAAGAGGAAATATGTATATACATACATACATACATACATACATACATACATACATACACATATACATATATAATATTTAATGTGCATTTGCAGTTTGTCATGGAAGAGCTCAAACAAAATTGCAGCCAAGGCATGTGTTAAAAAAGAGGCTGCAATCCTTACAGAGAGTCTAGCCACTCAGCACTGGGGCAATAG
Organism: Psammomys obesus; assembly: GCF_907164565.1. Taxonomy (NCBI): domain Eukaryota; kingdom Metazoa; phylum Chordata; class Mammalia; order Rodentia; family Muridae; genus Psammomys; species Psammomys obesus. Next base: position 9,768,836 of record NW_026592510.1, on the reverse strand, counting down.
CGAAGGTGCCCTGAGGATAAGACCCCACCGATCAAAATCTAGAACTTGTGAAAATGCAAATTTTCTTGATAAGAGCAGGACTAAACTCAGAATACCACTCATTGAAGGGGCTTTCTGCCCATAGAAAGCAGCTGCCTTAGGGTTTCCTTAGGGTCAGCACAAAGAGGCTGATACAACTGTGGTTCAAAGCAGCTCAGTTCCATCTAAAGTCGGCAGTAGAACATAGCCTCGTCCACACGATAGTTGCTGGCCAGAGGCTTTTCTGGCAAGAAAGATATAAGATTGCAGGAGCCATCAAGTTTTGTAGCACTGTTCCAGAGACTTACTGATCAGGAAATGTGCGGCAGGGTCAGACTCCCTTTAAAGAGGCTACAAGAGAGCACTAAATGAGGTTGCAGTGGAGAACCAGAATCCTAGAGGTGCCAGAACCATGGAATGCCTGCTAAGAAAAACTGCAAGCACAGAGTAGAGGCTGCCTAATAGGGTGGCTGTGTACTTAAAGACACTAAACACGGCAGAAAATAAGCAGAGCTTACTGCCCATGATACAGGTATCACTTCAAGGAGTTTTGGCTTCGCTTCAGTCATATATGTATGCATATCGACATAAAGATGATCATATATGAGTGCATACTGATGTGCACTCATAAACACAAGTCCTGGGTATCAATATAAAGGCATCATGGGATATAAACATTTTCAAACGCCTTACACAAGGTAGTTAAATCACCATCAGTTCAGGGCAAGTGGCAGTGTATTTTCTAAAGATCTGTGTGGAGTCTTTTCCCCCTCAAGGGTCCTAAGAAATGTATAAGGGACTGCCTCCCTCCTATCCAGGAAACTGAGGCAACTTGCTACAATACTGCTATTAAAACTCTAACTTTAAGGAAAATGTTAGTCAATATGTAATGATGATACAATATGCAAAAGAAGCCTGAGAGAGAGAGTCAAAACAGTCTGTTGATTTAACTCATCAAAAAACCCGAAAATGTCCATAAAAGCATCTAGTCCGTTTCATTTCACATCTTGGTTCAAAAAATAACCAAGGATGACATGCTGATGATCACAGCTAAGCATTTAGAACAAACAAGTTTACTAGCTATAAACACTGTAATATATGAATTCTTTCTGATTTTAATTCATTGACAGTTTTATAAATTAGAGAATTCCTAAAATTTATGAACACATGTTAAACCTGAGGTGTGATATTATTTTATTATTACCTAAGGGTCTTCTATAAGTATTTAGGAGAAAAAGAAGAAAACATATGGATCAGAAATATATATATATATATATATATATATATATATATATATATATATATATATATATAT
>NW_026592510.1:9765897-9767493 GCF_907164565.1 Psammomys obesus | reverse complement strand
TATATATATATATATATATATATATATATATATATATATATATATATGTCAGGTATGTTCTGGTAATAGTTTAAATTTAGATGGTAGACTAAACCAAAGCATTTTCTATATTGGGTGTCCTGTGATTATTCTGTGAAATTAATGTCACCCCATCTATAGGGATGATATAACCAGTGTATAAAACTATCCACTGGAGAGGCCAGGAGCTAGATCTTCCCTTTAGGGCTCTGCTGTGTTAGCAGGAAGAGATGGGGTTTAAGAGCAAGCTTATATTTGCAAATAAATGGTCCTAGCCTTTTCTAGTTGATTCTGAGCACTGAGAACATCTTCACTAGAACTGAGGGAGCCAGAGAGGTCAAGGGCACCACAAGAAAACCTATAGAGTCAACTAACCTGGGCCCATAGGACTCATAGAGACTGAACTGCCAACCAGAGAGCATGCATGGGGCCGTCTTAGGTGCTCTGCACGTATGTAACACTTGTGGAGCTTGGTCTTCATGTGGGACTCCTAAAGGGGAAGCAGGGGCTGTCTCTGACTCTGTTGCCTGCCTTTGGATCCTTTCCCCCTAATTGGGCTGCCCTGTTTAGCCCGAATAGGAAAAGATGCACCTAGTCTTACTGCAACATGATATGCCAATGCTGGGGGATATCTATGGGAGGCTGCCCCCTTTCTGAGAGAAGGAGAGAAAGGTAGATGGGGTGTGAAAGACTGGGAGGAGAAGAGGGAGAGGAAGCTGTGATTGGGATGTAAAGTAAATAAATAATAAAAATACAATTAGACAGCTATTAGTTACCTATAAGATTCTCGAGTCTTTGTAATACCAAAAGTCAGAATTTATGTAAAAATACAAGAATATTTGTGAAATGCATACATATGAACATCCAAAAAACATAGAAGAAAATATATCTGCCATAAAGGGGAAGATGGTCAGGTCCCTTCCTGGGTGCCCCAACTCATGTGCCTTACAGATTAAAAAAACAACAACAACACAACAACAACAACAACAAAGAAAATGAGTAATTTCAATAGAAGGCACACATTTCTTTTCAGACAAAACTGTAAAATCCAATTTAAGAATAAATACTAAATTTGGATATGACTACTACAAATGGTGAAGTTGGATTAATAGTGAACACAGATCTCAGAAGAAAAAAAAAGTCAGGTCTCCATTGTTTTACTGTGAATTCCAGTTCATGTTTAAAAAATAGACAACCCTATCCAGAAAGGCAAAGAGGCTGGACATCAGAAGAAGGAGAAAAGAGGGAACAAGTCAGGAGCCTGACACAGAGGGCCTCTGAAAGGCTCTGCCCTGCAGACTATCAATGCAGATGCTGAGACTTATGGGCAACCTTTGGGCAGAGTGCAGGGAATCTTAGGAAAGAAGTGGGAAACAGTAAGATCTGGAGAGGACAGGGACTCCATAAGGAGAGCAACAGAACCAAAAAATCTGAGCACAGGGGTCTTTCCTGAGACTGTTATTACAACCAAGGACTATGCATGGAGATAACTTAAGACCCTTGAACAGATGTAGCCCATGGCAGTTCAGTATCCAAGTGGGTTCCATTGTAATAGGAACAGGGACTGTCTCTGACATG